>NW_009618663.1:4519-10188 GCF_000690535.1 Cariama cristata | reverse complement strand
CCTGCTGAGGATTCTCAGGTCAAGGTGAATTTGACTTTATAGTTTCATTGGCAAATGGAGAAATCCACCACTTCAGCTTGTTTAATCTGATGGGATTTGAGAGATTTCAAAGAGCCACCAGGTAGCTGCAAGTCTTTTTTCCATGTTAAAGGAACTGATTTGTCATTCTAGAGAAATGTTTCACTTTGGCTCAAAGTAGTTGCACTGAGAAACTGCTGATGCAAAACCTTTGTCTTCCAGAGCTTTATCCCTCCTCCTTCCCTGCATGTGCATACGTACAGCCAAGTATGTAATTCTCCACTTAGTGAACAGCTGCAATTGTCCCACAGCATTTCTTAAGAAAGAGGGAAAACCTAAACTGGACAGAGTTTTCGTGTTTCTGCCCATCCTATATATTATTCTGTCGCTGCCAGCAGAAAATGGAGGACTTCTGCTGACAGGAATAAATTTAAATTTTTTTTTCTGTGTCCTGAATAAAGTGTGCTGCAGTTATGAGCAGGAAATTAAAATATATATTAAAGAAAAGAGCACGTTGTGGATAATGCTCCACTCTCAGGTCAGAAGAGCACTTGGAGACTCCTGCTTTGTGCTGCAGCTGCTGGTCTTTCTCCCTTGTGGCATCATTCATAATCCCACACTGACCTCACAGAAATGTTAGTACAGGTGCTAACTAAGGGAGAACTTTCTTCTGAAACGGAACCAGTTAACAAAACAAGTCATGACTTGTATGGTAGCCAGATCATCCCCACAAATAAGCTGGGAGCTGGCTGGATCCATACCCTTGGATCTGACACAACTGGCTGCTGACCACTGGCTCTCTGAGGGCTGCAATGGCTTTCGTGGCCAGGCAGTTTATGCAGAGAATTGCTCAGCTCTGTAGCTGTAAATCTTTCTCAGAGGTGGAGGCTGTAGCATTGCATGCAGCTTTTACATACGCCTTCATACAAAAGGTTGAAAGCCCTGGGTGCTCTTTGAGCCAGATACTGACCGTTGGCTCCTTTATCTGACCTTCATACGATTGCCATCCTGTTGCGGGAAGTGCTTGTCCATGCTGACTGTTCCTGACTTTTGTACAAAACTGTCTCTAAGCATGCTATGCCTCTCCTCAAATGCTGAACAGAGCATGCCGCAGGGAAGTGGCAGTCCACTGGAGACCTCGGCACAGGAGCAGCCGGTGAAGCTGCCCACAAAGCTAACGGGGCAGGTGTGCACGCAGGGAGGCTGCAGAACCGCGGGGAGCTGTTGAGTGCCAGAGGCTGCAGCGCTTGGTTTGCAGAAGGTGGTGGAGCTGGTTCGGGTCAGGAGCAGCTCCAGGTGGTGCCTGGTAATAAGTTTGAGTCTCCTAACATCTCGGTGCAAGTGGACACAGCTCTCTGGATTTTGTCATGGGAAGAGTGTGTGTGTACACAGGGAGGAGGGAGGGAGGGAGGCTGGTGAGCAGAGCCAAGGGAAGGAAGAGCCTCTTGTAGCTAGGAGCAGTGGGTTGGCTTGGAGGAGCAGAGGTCTGTTAATACTGATGCTGCAGGTTTCCTATGCAGTTGGGTATGATGCTTAATCTGATCTGTCTCTCCCTTACCATCCTTGGAATGAAGTATTGCTTTTTATCTTCCATGTTCTGCACTGAGTTTCTCCAGGCAGACAGAATTACTTAATTTCTTATGCATGTACTTAGCTTAAACAGAGCTGTAGTCTTGGGTGAGACAGACAGCTTGCTGCTGCTTTTAAAGCACAACAAACAGCCCTGTCCTACCGATGTGCCTCCTCCTGCCTGTTAAGCATTTAAATGTTTCTCCACATCCAATACTGTAACAGTGTTGGAGGAAGAGTGATGAAAAGGCTGAAGTGCCCCTGAGTTACTGGGTGACACCAGCTCTGGCAACAAACTGGAGAATGCTGTAGCTCACTGCTTTAAAAAGCAATCTGTTTCAGGAGGGGACATGCTACCGGCTCTGCTCGCAGACTTGTGCTGTAGCCAGGTTGTTGGCATGCAGTGTGTGCTTTCCTCCTCTTCTCATTGGCATCCTTGCTGGTGCTCCACCACATCACACCACTGAGATAAAAATAGGTCCCCCAAAGCGATCAGCAACAGGAGGTGGGGATGATTTCTCTCCTCAGGAACGTGCAGCACAGCCAACAACTGCGGGAGCAGAATTAGCACAGCAGCTCCAGGGCTGGTTAGCAGGAGCTGGAAATGCACACCAGGCTCTTGCCTGCACTGGAGTGGGCTTATCTTGGCTGAACCGCTCATCGCTAGGCATGCTCAAAGTCATGGCAAGGGCATGGTGCTGTAATGACCTGAATTGGAGTGTCACCCTGAATGCAAAAACGATTTTTAAAATGAACCTAGGGACAAGCTGTTGTGGCTCAGCCTGCTGGGCTTTACCCCCTTCCAGACCGCTGCACCCACGCTGCGCGGCCGTTCCCTGCTGTCACCTGCTGCAAGCACAGGGCCTGCGTCCTCCAACAGAGCTGAGGATGTGCAGGAGCCCTTGCCTTGCCCTTGTGCAAAGCTGTGTGATTAACTCATTGCTTTTCAACCTAGACTGTGATGGAAGAGCTTTGCTTTTGTTTTGTTTCTTTTTAAGGCCAGCTCTCCTGGAGGAAGGGTACCCTCCCCATAGCTCAGCTTAGCTGAGCCCTCTTCCACTGTGGGTTAAGCCAAGCCACACTTTGCTCTGTGTGCCCTCTACCAAGCACTGCTGGGCAATGCTCTTCACACTGCAGCATCTTCCTCAGGAGGCAAATGTTCCTCATCTCCCTTCTTGATTTGAAGGATTTCTACCCAGCAGAAGAACTCAGCTCTCCCCATCTGTGCTTTCAGCTTCCCGTGCAGGTATGCAGAGATACGGCGTGGTGTCAGCATCCAATCTGAGCAGAAAGCTCATAAATGTTGGTGTGGGAGGAAGCACACTTAAACAGAATTTAAGCTGCTCTGCAGAGGGTATGACTTTAAAAATCGCTGCCTTGGGAGGCAAACAACCCTATTATGCTTGGTGTTAAAGGGACATACAGTTCTCATTAGTGATCTTGTTTTCTCTCCTCCTGCTCTGTTATAATCACTCAAATGCTTCCAAATATTTCCCTGTTGATTTGGTTTCTTATTTAACAAGTGTTGAATCTGACTACACTGTGTGTGCATACACCTACAGGCTAAGCCAGCTCTCCTCCTGTGTTTCTGGAGAACCAGAGAGCGCATAAACAAAAGCATAATATTTCATAACTCTTGTCAAGGGCTGGTCACAAAGTCAATTAAAAAAATAATTTTCTCCCTCAATAGTGAGTGAGTATTTGAGGTTGATAGGCCTGCTAGCCCAGGTGTTTCACCAAGCTGGTATCTGTTTGTCTGTTCTCCAGGCATTGATTCAAAGCACTGCTCAGAGCGACTTTTCAAGCAAGTCTGCTTTCCTCTAAAGCCTGGGAGCTCACTCCTTTATGCTGCCTAGCTTGTGTCTGCTGCCTGGGTCTCAGGCTAAGGTGACCGGACTGCCTTGTGACCATGTAGACTTCGAGAACTCCTGCAGGCTTGTACCAGCTTGCATGCTGGACCCTAAGAAATGGTCAAACTGATGGGAACAGGTTTTAAATATATATAAATATATTTATCTGCCCTATGTAGCGGTAAGCATTTTATCAGAGCCATTCATTTTGGCCTTTCCAGTGGCTGCAGTAGCTGTGCTCTTGCCAGTGGTACAAGGATATTCAGACTTCCAGCAAGTCCATGCAACTTCCAGCCCCCTTTCCTGGGGCAGGGAGGGGGACTTTTCTTTAAAAAGAAAGAAAGAAAGAAACAAACCCCACAAAACAAAAAAACCCACAACTAACTATTGGAAAACCATTTGCCACTAACTTTATTGACCTGCTAGACTATCTTCAATCATGGGCAGAACTGGCAGGTTTTGTAGAAATCTCTTACTGTCTTGTCTTAATGCTTTTATCCCTGAAGTGCACATTTATGCACAGAATGTGCATTGGAAGTGGAGTTAGAAGAGCCCTGGGGCTTTATCTCTGCTCCTTCCTCGTCAGGGTACGTGAGAAGCACAGAGTGCTCTTGGATACTCAGACTATCTATGAAGGGCATGGCAAAGATTATAGTAAAGCATTTGTCAATAACATCATCACTGAACTGCCAAGAGGAGTTTCTTGGGATTTATAAAGAGAGCCAGAGAGGAAGAAGAGTGTTAGGTAGCAACAAATGATCCAGCTGAGGACACTCAGTCCTAGAAATATCTCACTTGGGCCAGTTTCAGAAAGGGTTTCCAGCCCCAGCTGCACGGCTCCAAGGTGTGGCAACCTTAAATTAAGCTTCAGAGCCCAGGCTGTAAACTTGGCTGAAGACCTTAATCCCTGTGTCAGTATGCTGCACTGAGCCAGTAGGAGAACAGCCCTCTTAGTACACTAAAAGATGATAAAAGAGGCTACATAAAAATAAGCTGTGGTATTTGGACAAACCTTTATGGACACTTGTCTATATAAGTGACTTGTGACCTCCTGTACTGGCAGTGTTTTTTTCAAAGTCAGTCCCCCACTTCCTCCATTCCCTCTGAGATGATGATGTGAGAGGCAGTGATGGTATGTATTATTTGCCTCTTAGAGGTGGCATCAATGACACTGAAGCATTAGCATCTGGGAAACAGGGGTGGGACTCTATACCACAAAATGTATTATCTTCTATGCAGAAGGCTATGGTCTTCATCACCTTCAACTTGCTGAGGTGCGTCCAGTCACTGAGATGCTAGTCTAGATGAACACAATCCGCAGGATTAAAAGAAAGCTAAATTAAAATGAAAGTGAGAGCTTTAATATTGTTTACTGGAAAGTTTAAGTTTCTGGAGGCCTATATGTCTGTACGTGTATTATGCAGATAAGTAAAATCTAGTGGGAAGTGCAGTGTGGCAGGGAGTGGGAGCACTCAAAATGCATGGAGGAAATGCTTTTCATTTCCTGCTTTAAAGGCTCTGTACACAAAGTAGGGGAAAGGGGAAAGGGGAAAAAGTGGAAGAGATAAGATGCAGGGGAGTTAACATGTACATCTGTTTAAAATGGCAAGTCAAATACCAACTTTCTTGTCTGCTGTATAAGATGTGTAGTATATAAACATTTTTATCTATAAAGAAGATCAATTTCTGCCTTCACTGTATTGCAGTCTTGGAACAGAAGGGAGAAAACCCATGCCTTTCTGTACACAAGTGATGGGCTTTAATTTAGCTACTATCATTGAAATATTGTAGGGTCACTGGAGCAGATTCGTAGCCATGAAAAATACAAAACAAGATGTCAATGTCTGAAGGCGTAAAGAATAAAACATGCTTTACTGTACAAACCTGAGAAACCACTTTTTTTAATACTGGAGGGGGGGCGGGTTGATTTAATTCCTCCCTCTCCTGCACACAGTCATTCTGAAAAGGATTTAGAAGTACAGAGGAGCATGACAGGTATCCAGGGGTTAGTCTGGCTCTCTACGGGGAGAGACTAAGCAGACTCAACAGGCTGGAAAAGGTGATGGAGAAGTGCAACAGCTTCATAGGCTGCTGTGAATGGCACAGAAAGCTGACTAAGGAATGTTTAGTCACTAGTTTTTGCAAGGTAAGGAGTAGGGACATCAAAGGGAAGTGTCAGAGAGGAACTTGATAGCAAAAGGAATTAATTGGAACTTGTTGGCACAAAATGTA
>NW_009618663.1:0-4488 GCF_000690535.1 Cariama cristata | reverse complement strand
TGAGTGGGTTAAGAAGTAATAGAAAAGAAGTGGTGGAGAACTCATGAAGGCTAGATCTTGCAGAGGTTTTATTGGGTGTGCTGAAGGATCTCTGACCCATGAAGATGTTCCTTCTCCCAGCATCCCCTCCCAGCTCTTCAATGTCTGGGTTTTTTTTTCCTTCCCCTCCCTCATCCCCCTTTATTGTGCTTCTGTATAGGTGTAATTTATTGTGATTACAGATGTTATAAACTAGTTATATAGAAGCATTTCTCCTGGGTAGGTATCCACACTGATATCCTGGTAGACAAAGTGTGATGGAGAAACCCACCATCAGCCTTTGGGAGTCCTGTGGGTGAATTCTAGTGTATGTGTTCTCCAAATATTTTCAAACTTAAGTGATGCCTCTTGAGAAAGTATTTGGATAATAGCTATTTCGTGTAGACCCTCATCTGCTTACATCACACCAGTAGTGATGGCTAATGCTCTAGAGAAGAGGCCCTATTTAATTTCTGTCTGGGTGTAGATGAGGACTATGTGCATGTTCATCATAGCTCTCATACAAGGGAAATAAGATGTTTTTTCCTGATACTTGAACAAGAACACCCTCTTCTTACCAAATACAGTAGTAATGCTTCCAGACAAGGACCTTTAAGGCAATGGAACATGCTAAGAATATTTTTTTTTTCATTAAGGAAAAAAAAACAACCCATCAAATCTAAAGTTTAGCATGTCAGTTAACTCTGAGTTGGGAGTGAAAGGACAGGAGAGGAGAAAGATAAAGGATGTGCTAAGGAAAACTTAGAGCATTCCACAGCTATCTTCTTCCAGGAACTTATTTATAAAAGCACAGAAAAAAAATTCTAAAAGTATGTCTATTACAGCTGAGAATAACAGTTTTACTATCATAACTATTTATATGCAGGACAGAGGAAAATAGTATCAGAAATGGGGCCATCAGTCAAAGTTTTCCCTGAATAGGAGTCTAATAGATAGCTCCCTGGAGCATCCTCCAGCACACAGACTTGCTGCTATGTAATAGCGTTTGTTATGGCTGGCAGTTTTTCAAGGTTGGGTATATTAAACTAGATTCCTGTGTCTATTTATATGCCAACATATTGAAACAGCCTGTTTTCTTTTTTCTCCTCCTTCTCTAGAGCTGGTGAACAACAGAAGTCAGTGGGTGCCTGTCTCTAAACCAAATTACTTTTACTGAGAAACCTAAAACATAGACTTGGGCTTTAATGTCATCACGAGCTAGAACTTTAGGATGATGGTATGATAGGGGACAAAGAGGCTGGAAAATTCAGAAAGCCAGAAAGTTACCCCCCCAAAATTTTGCATGCTTAACAACTGAAAGTACCTATAAGTGGAGATAGAGTAATGGCAAAAATTCCCTGTCCCATCCCATTTTGAATTTGAGTCCAACAATGAACCCTTAAGTAGTCTAGCAATTTTTCAGGACAGATATAGCAAACAAAATGCCTAGCCTCATAGGTAGACTTGGGGCAGCTGGTACTGTGCGATGAACTGAACAAAGCCTTGCTGGCCAGCAGTAGGGCACTTCTTGCAGGACCGGGACTGGAGGTGCTCCCTGCTGCCTCTTTGGGAGGTGCCAGCCTAGCAGCCACGTTACCAGCATTGAACATCTCTCAAATGTGAATAGTTTCTCACTTTTCGGCCTTTCTGCAGAGTAACTTGTATGACTTTTTGCCTACGTTTCTCAAATGGTGTTTCTCCAGTGGTGGTGTTGTGCTTGGATTTGTGTCTAGCTGTGCTATGCAGTGCCCTACTGTCTCCTGTGCTTCTCCAGAGGCCCGGACCTGTGGTGAAGATGGTACTCTGCTTCACCGGCACTGCTGCTTTCAGCATTGAATACTTGATGCTCAGGGTCCAAGGTACAGTCAAGCTGTAAAACCGTTTCACTCTAAAGATGAACTGACCTCTTTGACTAAAGTTTCAAGAATTTGCTTGTTTTCAAGACGCCTTTATGGGCTTTCGGGAGACTTTGCATACAGATGTTTTCCAAACATATGAAAAACCAGAGCTGTTCAAAGCTCTAGCCTGGATAAAACTGACTGCTATGAAAAATGCTGAAACAAGGCTGAAGTGATTTGAGGTCTGTAGGATTATGACAAAGGTTCTGGCCTGATAGAATAGGAATGTAGTAGCTTTCCTAATTGGTTTGTCCTCTAATTGAACACATCTTTTTCCAGATGAAATTTTACAATAAGTATTTCAAGGTTCTGCTCTTCAGATTGACTCTTGACCATGATCTATGCTTTTCCGTGGGGGAAAATGTCATATACACGTCATATAGGAATTGCCCTAGTCCCTGGTGAATGTCCATTTAAAGCTTAATATTAAAGCCAAATGTAATGCTCTACATGCTTATTCTTTCCAGGACAAAAACCTGGCAACGCCCTCAAAAATCCCAAGGAGGTGAGCTCAGAGTTTTCACGATGCATGGATGTCATCCTTACAGATTGGGAAGGAATGATCCAGTCACCAGGATATCCCATGAGATATGCAAATACCACCAGGTGAGCACCTGAGTTCTTCTGCCTTTTGTAACTCCCACATGAAAATCTGCAAATATCTGTGATGTGGGTTTTAATGAATCCATAAGTACTTCAGTGCATGTCAGAAAAGTGGGCAAGTTTCTCAAAGACAGTTAGGAAAGCTGGGGGGTACCAGTACCTTCTTTCCAGCAAACAGCAGACAAATCTGACACCTCTGGGCAAAGCTCTCATCATAAAGCACGTCAGAGGCCTGAACATGGCATAACTGAGGGGTTAACAAAGGCAGTGCTAAACCATGTCACATAATCTTTTGGCACTTTCATCTGTTTCCTTTTCTTCCTCCCTTATCATGCTTAGCTAGGGTGGGAGATAACTTTCCATTCACGTGGCCATAGCATAGACTTTTAAACTGTTTGAAAGCTTAACTTCAGAAGTAATGAATAATATCACCGAAATAGATTTGGACCAGTATACCGTCTTTTGATTTTATTTTTTTTTTTTCTTTTCTCTTTTTAATGGGCATTACAATCCTTTTTGCCTTTGCTCACATTTTGATAGCTATCCCTAGGAAATAAGAGCCCATTGTAAAATATGCCGGCATTGTGACTTTGTTCTTTACTTTGTGCTGCAGCTCCCACTGGAGAATTGTAGCCCCATTAAAGTCCATTATTCGGTCTGAAGTCCTGGACTTCTGGACTGAAAGAAATCTGTCTAATTGTCATGGCCAACTGATGGTGTATGAAGGATTTGGACTAACCAAAGAGTTAATAGGTGAGAGAGAGCTCACCTTAATGCTGGGATGAGAGAAACAGAGGAACTGAACTAAGTTTCTTTTGCAGACAGACAAGGAAGTTTTACATGGCACACTGCCATGCTCCAGGAGGGATTTCTGATAATACTTGGAGCTACTTCAGCTAGCTTAGTATCTTTCCCTTCCTAGAAATACTTTTGCAATCAATCGTATTGGATACAAGGTCCTAATCATGGCATGGCTGTGCCTCAGAACAATGTGAGTCTGTCTAAGTTGCTCTTTCCCAGGCTTGAACTTGCAGCGTGACAACTTGCTTTGTGTGTCCGAAGCTGTGTGCCAAAGACAAGGCAGCGGGTCAAAGCGATGGGGCCAAGGGAAGGGAGGCTTTTCCTACTGCCCTGCTAAGCAAGAGGAGATACCTACGCACCCTGGGTGAGGAGCTGTTAGCTTGGATGTGTAGGATATCGCTGAGGAGGCGAAGCTGTGCAAGTGTCTTCTGTATGTGGAAGAGAAAGCATAGACTGGAAACTTAAACTGTTAAGGCGCTTATGGATACAAGGTTCTTCAGCGCCAGATCTCAGTTATGTGAGATGCTCAAAGTGACTTATTCCCCAGAGAATACGGGTGTCCTGCAGTCTTGTGAGCATCGCGTAGTGTCTTGCACAAAGGAGCCTGAGGAGGGGGCTGCCTGTCAGCAGGGATTTCTTCTGACCAGAGAACTCCAGGCAGTGGGCACTTGCCAGTAGTGATTTGTAGTGGTTATGAGTGTCTAACTATTTGTCTGTTTGAAGAAGGCCACCATTCTGGTTACAGGTATAGCAAGTTACCTTCTGACTGTGTCTGTAGTCTAATGCATGAATTCAAAGCTGAATGACATCAGGATTTTGTGTTAAGAGGCTTTTAGGAAGGGAAATATTTTCTGACACTGCATTTTGAAAGACTATGCCTTACAGCCCTCAAGAGAAAAAGGGGAAAGTGGAAGGCTCACATCCCATTCTGGTCTCTTTTGCAGGCAGCTTCTGTGGTGACACTTCCCTCTATCCCATAAAATCTCAAGGTTCAGTGGTGACAGTGACCTTCTCTTCCAGGGCTGAGTGGGCTGAGCCAGCCATGAAAGGCTTTCTCTTGGCTTACTCTACTCAGGAAACACCATCTGGTAAGTCTATTATGATTTTGGGGTGGGGTTGGAGAAGTAGTACCTAAAGTATGGCTGGTTCTTATATATATATATATATA
>NW_009618662.1:0-2920 GCF_000690535.1 Cariama cristata | reverse complement strand
CCCCTCCCCACCGCGGGTGCCCCGAGCTGGCTCCGCTCTCTGCTCCATGGCACCCAAGAATCCCCCCGGCTCTGTGTTGAGGTGCATCCCCTCCCTACCCACAGAAGCTGGGCACCCTTTGGCAGGGGAGGTAGAGACCCACGCACCCCTCGCTGCCCCATCCACCTGCGGGGGCCCTGCCGCACCCCACGGCACGGGCAGGCAGCTACGGCTCCCGGCCTCCTCCCTGAGGCACCGACAGCCACGGGGCCGCGGGTCAGGAGATGCAGCAGCCCGAGGACGTGGTACGAGCTTCGTGGAGTTGAGCTGCTGCAGACAAAGCCGAGCCGAGTGCCAACCCCAACGTGGCTGCGCCGGATGCCGTCATCCTCCCGAACTGATCTGTGTGGAGCGGGAAAGGGCTCACCCCCAAACATGAGCTGGGTCGGGTGCTGCCTTCTGAGTGACAAGGGAATAACGCTCTCCTGAGAGCAGGCGAGGGAGCAGCAAAGGCAGGGAAAGGGGGATTTTGGCAGGAGATGGGGCAGGATGCGGGAGGAGAGGGAAGATTCACAGCTCTCCGCAGTGTCTTTTAGGTGCCAGGTCAGCGTTCTGCGTAGCAACAAGATATCTCCTGTCAGACAGGAAGAAGGTTGCAAACACACAGTGTTATTTATTTCCAGAATAAAAGGACAGCAACTCCACCGGAGGACAGGAGCAGTGGGAGCCAACACCCCTCTCTGTGCTGGGGTGGTGAGAGTCCACAGCTGTTCCTTCTTCTGCTCTGCAGCTGTGGGATTTTTAATCCATGGTTCATTTCAGGAACGTTAAGGAGCGGGAAGCAAAGGACGAGGCCTGAGGAATGCAGCAGTCTTCCCCGTAGCAGGAGCAGGTACAAACAGATGGTAGAAGATAAACCTGCCCCAAATTAATGACTCCTGGGACTCCTGGGGAGGGCAAAAGCCTCCAGCACGAGGGCCACGGTTCACGGGGATGTGTGCAATTATAGTTTCCCAAGGTCCCCTTCAAGGGTCCGCACCATTACATACAGCTCGGCCAAGCCAACCACCGAGGCCACGATTACCGCTGACAGGACACGCTGGGGACAGAAAAAGAGAGATAAGTGACCCTGCATCTGCAGTCCAGCGGCCGCTCCTGCCTGGCCAGCACAGAGCGCGCCGCAAGCGTGCTCCGAGGCCAGGGGCTCACTCACCGCTGCGGTCTCCGCGAAGATGTACTGGCTGCCCAGGTACGTGCAGGCGAAGGCGGCCACCACGGTGACAATGAAGTTGAATATGGTGATGACGACAGCTTTAACAGAGCGAACTGGAGAGAAGGAGGAAAGATGATTGATTTTAGGTAAGGCTTGGAGAGTAGGGCTTGGGACATGCTGTAATCCTGCTCACGGAGCCTGCCTGTGGCTGTCTCAGCTGGGCTACAGGAATACTCAAGGACTGACACGCTTTATGCCTCCAGAAATATTTGTAAGAACAACCAACAGGCTGCTCCTTTACTCGAGGAACCCTTTTGTGTATTAAGACCTTCTGGTGAGGTATTTGGAGAGGGAAGGGCTGTGTGACATCAACAGCTAGCGGTGCAACGGTTCCCCTGACTGACCTGTAGGTACGCACTGCCAGGTGTCAGCAGGACAGGCAGCCACTCACCTTGTCTCCCAAATTCAGCCAATGTCCCATTCATCTCCTAAAAGAAGGGATTAAAACAACTTGTGATCAGTTGTATTTTAATGTTAACTGCGGAATAAAAGCAACGCCAATGCCCTGCCCTGTCCTGAAGACTCAGAAGTTCAGGGAGCTGTCAGGGGCCCTGGCAGCAGCTGGGTGGGCTGTGTGGGAGCAGCGGTTCCACAGCGCTTGGGTTCCTCTGGGTTTTTGCCTGTGGTCTCACATTGAGAAGGGATCATTTCTAATCAAAGCGCTTCTCAAGAGTGTGAGCGTTTTCTGGCATGGGGGTTCTCTGCTGCAGTAATACAGACACTAAGGAGTCTCGCTTTGTCATCTGTGTTCACGTGAGAACTAAACGTTGTAAAGCTCTGCATGCATTTTGTCAATTTGGACATGGTTACACAATTTCAAACACCAGATACTGGGAGGGAGGCAGGGAAGAATGTGATGAGTACACAGATATGGGAATACTCTCCAGCTTCTCTGTTGTTTGAAAGGAACACTGCTGTCGTTACTACCCAGCTCTGCTGAAACCGCTGTGGTTCATAGATGAGGCAGCTAAGCTTGAGAGAGAGCAAAGCAGATATTCCCACAAGAGTTAACGCAACAGGAAGATACGTGCAGGTACTTAAATGCACAGAGATGCCAGATACAGTGTGGAAGAGGGCTGGCAGGATGGGATCACAAGGAACGCCAACAGGAAGGGATGCTGGCTTGTCCAAACAGTCACTGTGCCAAAAGGTCTCAGCTCTTCCTCAGAAAGAATGAGTGCCTAAATATTACCCTGTTTTTCAGCTTTTACCTCGACATCAGTGATCTCACTTTAAAACTATGATGAAAATGTAACCGCTCAGAAAACGGCAGCACAGATGCTCCCAGTAAAACATTTACCGTAGGTGCTCAGTCTCCCAGATCAAACCCTGAGATCTTTGGCACGGTGAGCTGTTCCCAAAAGTCGGTATCGCTTCTATTTCACCATCCTGATAGCACTGTCCTGCCTCTGCCCTCAACACCCTATCTGTTGTCCCCGGGCATTCACAGTGCGCACTCCTCAAGTCCCTCTCCACATTCCCTCTGTACTGCACTCACTCTATGGGGCAAATTCCATCACTATCTGTCAGGTTGGTAACGGCCACGCTTTTGAGGAATGAATCCCGACAGCAGGCAATGCAGTAGGCCCCTCACCTGGCCGGTGATGTTGCGGGTCATCCGCTGGTACTCCTCGTTGGCCAGCTTGGCCTTTATCCGCTCCAGCCGGG
>NW_009618661.1:271-8641 GCF_000690535.1 Cariama cristata | reverse complement strand
TGCTTGGGCTGTCCTTGCTTGGGCTGTCCGCTGGGTTAGACCCTCTTCTCTCTGGGCCCTCTGTAGGGACCCCACACATCACTTCTGCTTGTGCTCCACAACCTAGGCACTCTAACCGCTCACTCCTAAAATATCCTCTGGCTCTGTGTCGTAGTCTTTTGAGAAAATCTGGAGGTCCAAATGTGCTGAAAAGGATGATTCAATGGAAGTGATGTGCAAAAGGGAGTTGGGCAGCTCAGCAAGTGCATGCTCTGATGTTGGACCGCACTGTTAGGAGCCAAGGAGGGAGCCTGCCCCGGAGCGGGCACTTAACGTGGTAATTTGGCAAGAAGTTCCACAAATGACTGAGATGGTCTGAAGGCTTTAAGGGGAAAATATATTTGTCCTGTCCTCTTCATTGTGGTATTTCAGAATATGAGCTGATCTGCAGCTGGGGAAGGGTCTGGTGCCGTGAATGCAATTTCACTGCCTGTACAGCCAACGCATACCAAAAGGCGACAGTCAAACCGAAGTGTGCACCTGATCAGCATCAGTGTTAGGCTTTCTCAGGGCTCTGCAATTCCCTGAGGCTTGTACAGGCAGCTTTTGCAGAGGGTTCAGATTAGGGGGCAGTTGCCTCCAGAGTTGACCTTCTTCAAGTTAAAAAAATAACCGAACGAGAAAGCAGTTGGAAGAGCAAGCAGTATTATTAAGCTGTGGTGTCAGGTTATTTGTCTTTGCCATCCTATATACCGTCTGCAGCCAGCATGAGAGTGTGTTTCAGCTCGGTCTGCTGTGGCCAGATTCCTTAGGCACATGTGATGTTTTGATCAATGTGCCGGCGGATTTCCAAAAGTTATTTTCTCAGTCAGGTAGTTGTGATAAAGAATGGAGAGCAAGAGGATTCGGAGGTCAGCAGGTCCGTGGTCAGCATATTTCTGTGGAGAGAAGTGACCCTACAGTGATTTTCCTCAGATGAAGACCTGGCACCATAGCGATGTTTTCTCCTTGCCCTAGCTGCATGGGAGTATTAACTACTTTGGATACCACTGATAGGAATTTCTTAAATGTGTGGGCATAGGTTGGGTGCTCTGAGCAGAAAAGTAATCTAAATCACAGCTTGCCTTCTTGTAGTTGAGAGCATCAACAGGGAGCTTTACTTGGAGTGCATCCATGTAATTACATGGGTGACTTGAGGGGTCCCTGCTGAAGGGTCACGATGAAATTTATTTTGATCTTAAATTTCTTGGGTTTTTATTCTGGAAGGTGAGAGGAAGGAACCCTAGCACTTTAAACAAAGCTCTTTTTTTAAAAAAAAAAGCTGAAAATACTATTTTAATCATTCTCAGTACTTTTAGGGTTTACCTGCCCCTGTAGGGTTATGCCAGACCCTGAAAATGAAGCTATTACTGTGCTTTGGTCATCTCAACTGAGTGATTTCTACAGAGCACATCAGCTCAGATTACTTAATTTAAGAGTTTCAGAGCTTTCTTAAATATTAAACCCTAGCTACGAAACCAAATGTTTCAAAACACTTAACATTAGTACAATGGAGATCTAATGGTTGTTTCACAGCCAGAGAAATTAAGTGGAGGACAACCAAATTGCACTTCTTTTTGCTGTGGCTGTGGAGTTTGGGGTGCTCAGCTGGAGCACTGAAACCTGGGGTTTCCCAACTGAATGTCAGGCACCACAGCATCTCAGAGCAGTCACCCAAAAAACAAAGCCTATCTAAAACATCAGGGAATAAAGAATTTGCCCAGCATCGTAAAAGGTATGGTCCCGCATCTCGGAAATCAGGGGAGGTTTTATATGGACTTACTGTGTGCTGGTTCAGGTTCGAAACAGAGACAAACTGGAGGTTGTAATCGAGGGTTCTCCATTTTTGCCATCTTCGCGATCCCTCTAGCTTGCATAATTGAAGGAGCAATGTCTGCTTGGTGTGTTCGTACCTCCTGCTTAGCGTGACATTCGGTTTGGTCTTCAGTGATCGTCCTGCTGGGCAGCAAATAGCAGTATTTCGGTTCCCTATGCATTTACAAGAGCTTGGAGATGTGATTGCAAACCAAAGGTTGGTGGTGTCGAACCAAAGTTCAACAGCTGTCCATCTGCGGAAGTGACACGTGTGGCTCCAGCCAGTCGGTCTGTATTACTAAACAACCTCCCGGTAAACCAGTTATCACACCTGTAATAGCAGTGAGGGATCATAATTACTGGGCTTATCAGCTGCCCAGGTTGCTGTGGGCTCCTCATAAATCCAAATCCTGCCTGAAACCCTACGGGCTGTGTTCCCGTGGAGCCTGGCCAGCCCCCAGCCTCTGCCTTCCTGCTTTGCTCTCCGGGGGTTATTCCCCCTTTCCTTCTCTCACAGCTCATCTAGTGCTCCCCGGTCACCTACCTTTCCGCTCTTGATTTCTCCAGCTTCTGCTGCCTCCCTCCCAATTAGCATGTGTTCCGCTACTGATAATTTGTTTGCTTGATTACATTTTGAGTATTTGTTTGATGTCTTTGCAGCCTTTCAAGTTAATAACTACTAAAGACTACGGTTTCTTTCTGTTCCTCATGACACCTGTCCCCCTTCCCTAGCGTTAATCTTGCTATTGACCCTCATTGCTTTTTTCAGTCTTTTTCTTCCTTTTCTGGTTGTCTTCAGTTTGACACAGATCATATACACTTCATCATTTTTTCTCACTTTTGCTGATGGGTCATCTTTGCAAGCGTACCGTCTTGCTTAACTTTAATTGCTCTTCATTGAGGAGAGAAGAGGAAAACAACTATAGGATAGATCTGTTGGCGGTTGATTTCATCTAACAGGATCTACTGGTGTTGTGCTGGCAAATACAATGTCATTTCTTTATTTTAATGAATGCACCATTACCTTATCTTTGCAGCTGTTGAAGTCAATGCAAATTTTACCTTTTCCCGTAGCAGCATCAGGGTTAGAGCAACAGAAAACCAACTTGGAATATTTCATCTGCAATTTTTAGTATGAAGACAGCTTGATATTATTGGAAACGTAGCCTGTACCCATGATATGAACCTTGCTTACCTTTATCCAAAGAGACAGTTTTCATAGTGTGTTGGCACCGAGTGCATATCTGAGTGCGTTTTGGGAGAAGATGGGGAAGGACAAAGATTAGGGTTCCTGCTGGTGAACATTTGAAATGTGAAAGCCCTCCTGAGCATGGTAAATCTTAGAAGTGATAATAAAACCTTTTGTGACTAGAAACACTTCTGTAACAGACAGAATTACAATCTAAGAGGCAATTGCATAGCAATCCAGACAAATCAAATACGTTTAATTTTATAACTCCTCGATAGCCTACTTCTGCTGAAGTCAATAGTAGACCAGTCTGCAGAGCTTTAGGAAATCCCACTGTACTCGTGTTATTGACACGCTGGGTTTATAAAACAAATGTAGGTCTGATGTTACCAGCACTTGTCGCTACTGTAAGTAATCCCTCTCCCTGAGCTCCGTGGACCTGTCGATGGCGATGGGTGCTATGCCTAGCTATAGACGTTGGGACATTTCTGTGCACTCTCTTGAATCAAATAAGAAGTAGAATGAAAATTATATCTAATTACATTAGATGAGGCAAAGCGTTAGCAGCCTTTTCAAGTAGGTAAAGCTTTGGAGTGGAGTAAGATTAGGAATTGAACAGTTTTATGGGATTACTTATATGGGTGAGGCACTGCTATTGCTCATGTTTAAAAATCCATAGTAAGTGCTCCTTACTCATTGATGAGAAACGTAGTAATAGCTTGATAACAATTCCTCAATGAATTTTAAACTTTCTGAGCTTGTACCCCCATAGCTTCTTTCCCTTTAGAAATGATGGGCCAAACATTCGCATTCATTCTCAAGTCTTACATGGCCAAATTTAATCGCGGCAGAAACAGCAGCTAGGGGACGTTTGCCCACAGGAGATCTGGGTGAGAAACTTAATTCAGTAGATTTCAATTAAAAAGAAACCCAAATAAAATCCTTTTGATTATTCATTATTGAATATTCTGTCATCTCTTTGCTCAGACTCAGTATTGTGCAAGCAATATATTTCTCCCATGAGAATAAACAAAAATTACAGTGTCATTCGTGCTCAATGTGTACGGAGTCCAGTCTACCTTGTGATTTTTAATGAGGGGGCAGAAAGAAACTGTTTGATAAAATTATTTGTCCATTTAAAAAAACTGCTACTGGCAGGACCAGGAAAATCTCAGGTAAAATCAAAAGCTCAAAATAATCTTGATAAAGTGGCAAAGTTGTTCAGTATCATTAAATTTAAAAGTAGTCAAGGGAAATGCATACTAAGGAAGGAAGAGTTAAATGCAGGAATAGAAAATGAGAAATAACTGGCTAGTCAGCAGTCCTGTCACCCTGTATTTCTATTACAGTTACTTAAAATTAGGTCTTTGTGCCTTCGTGAATGAGTTAGAAGAGCTGCCCAAGCAAAAAGATATTTGAGAGTTTACTTCTTTGCTTTCAGCTGGAACTTTTTGAAATAAGGGACTCACAAAGGTATAGTTAAATCAACCTTGACTTTTTACTTGTTTATCAGAGTTTTTTCATGAAACTTTAACTGTGAAAGTTTGTACAGAGATTTGGAAAAAAACTAGCCGAACAGTGGAAAAGATGTTTGTATGTTTAGGGTCTTTTTATCCTACAGGTCCATCTCTATAGGCCAGCCCTTTGTAAAGCAGAAGAGCTGAGACAGCTATCAAGAAATAGATGTTCTCTGAATACCTACCTGCACAAACACCAGTGGCAGATGAAAAATATGCTGCAAGTGTATTGTTTAATCCAGTCAAAAGATAAGCCAGTGATTTAACCATTTGACAGCCTTTCCCATCTGTAAGGCTTAGAAAGCCCAGGAGTGACATCTTGTTTTATCAGACTTCTCCTGTGGGGAAACACAACGTACGCCCAAGATCACTTGTGAAATTCAGACGATAATGCTGTTTCTTAACCTGCAAGGAGAAGTATTGAAAGAAGGGACATTGAGCTGCTGGAGTGTGTCCAGAGAAGGGCAACAAAGCTGGTGAAGGGCCTGGAGCACAAGTCTGATGGGGAGCGGCTGAGGGAGCTGGGGGTGTTTGGTCGGGAGAAGAGGAGGCTGAGGGGAGACCTGATCGCCCTCTACAACGACCTGAAAGGAGGGTGTAGGGAGGTGGGGGTTGGCCTCTTCTCCCCAGTAACTAGCGATAGGACAAGAGGAAACGGTCTCAAGTTGCGCCAGGGGAGGTTCAGGTTGGGTATTAGGAAGAATTTCTTCACTGTAAGAGTCATTAGGCATTGAAACAGGCTCCCCAGGGAGGTGGTGGACTCACCATCCCTGGAGGTGTTCAAAAAACATTTAGATGTGGTGCTTCAAGAGAACATGGTTTAGTGGGTTTAGCGGGCATGGTGGCATCAGGTATATGGTTGGATGATCTTTGAGGTCTCTTCCAACCGTAATGATTCTATGATTCTATTGTGAGTTGTACTGGCACTGGAGTGGCAGTACACCTGCGAGTATTCTTTCGAAGCCCGTAACGTCTCAAGAATATAACAAAATTTGGATGCCATTATTCTTTTTTTTTTCTTGCAGTTCAGAAAAAAAAAATTGCACAACCTTGAGTCTACTCAGGCGTCTGAAATGCAACTGCAAGTTTCAGTAAACAGCAAAAGCAGGTGTGAAAGCTGATGTTTGAAACCCTTCATTTGAAATGACAGGGCAGAAGCTTTGTCCTGTTAGGGAGTTGCTTAGATACACAATTATCCACACAAAAAACATTCTCAAAACCGCAGGAAAATAAGAGTGGAAGCAGCTTTAAAGGATGAAAAATTAAGATTGCAAGAGAAATCAACTTGTGAAACAATGTTCACCTGGAATTGTATTATCAGCTACACGAAGACTGTAGGAAGGTCAGAGGAGGTGGCAGCGTATGGCTTCAAATATTGGACGCACCCCAAGAGAGAGAAGGAATTGGCCTCTCTTGGGGTCCATGAGCTATACCTTCATGTATATCTGTGGTTACTGAGACAGACTTTGTGTATTTCTTGGTTACCATGCTTTTGTTTTCTGCAGATTTTTGAAAATAGTTATGCTAAATTCAGAGATGTTTCCTCTGTCTGATAGTGTCTCGGAGAGCTCTGTGTTTTCGCTGCGGTAAGCCAAGGCAGATGTTCCTGCACGCAGCTGGGAATGTGAGCAGGGTTTTGATACCGCCCCGACAGCTGTTAATGCAAGATTTTGGAAGACCCTTAGCCTCTCGTGCAAGGAGGAGTTTTTCCACAGTAATATAACTTACTAAAACAACTGAGGAGTGTGTGGGCTATGTTTTTTCCATTATTAACACCACCACTGTTTCAGAAAAGATTATAGCAAAATTTTTTTCCCTAGCTGTTAGGATAAGGAAAGAAAACAAACCCAAGGTAGGACCCCGCAATTAGCAGGTGTGGAGGCAGCCACCAGAAGCAGCTTAGGTCAAGTCAGAAGGAGACAGGCTGCAACCCAAAGAACGAGCATCCTGCTTTCATCCCCTTTTTTCTGGAAGTCTTCCTTTGTGAGGTGGTCTAGCACTAATTTAGCCAACACTAACACATATTCTTTCCCTTTTAACAAGCCATTAGAGCACCCCAGCTGTGCCAAGGGGCAGAGTAACTGACAAAACAAGATGAGTTTAGTATCATCTTGCTTAAGATTTGCCCAAGAAAGGTAGTGTAAAATGAAGAAAATAGTTTCAGACTTGATTTTTATGACTGTAAACCAGACTCTGGCCCCAAGAGTTTAGCGGAGAAGAAGATAATATTATTTATAAGAGCAAGAAAACCTGAACCATTGGAAGAAAGTTTATTTATGAACAATATGTTAATAGAGAAGGAAGTTTGTCATGCCACAGGACGCCTCCATCCCTTTACAGTCGAGAGCCAGCAAGAATAATGCCAGCTTGTAGGTCCTGACTTTCTTTTTCTCTGTACAGTTTGAATTTGTACTCTTCTGATTTTCATCCATCTCTGGGCTTCATTCTCCATTGTCTCCTTTTAGGAGAGGGCCCCTGTCCCTCATTAGAAACTGTTCTGTTGTAATAGGATTAACCAGAAAACCCAAATATGAGCTTGCCAAAGATTTCGAGCTTCAATCCTGTGACCCTCCCCATGTGTTCCTTCTTCGGTGGGGGCTGCTTAGCAAGACACTGGGCCAGAGCTGTGGCTTAGCTGGCAATGCTGGGGGCTTGGCACAAGTCGGTCCCCGTTTACTTCTACAAGGTGCGTAGAGGAACAGCCAGCCCCAGCCAGGGAACCATAAAACTGATTTAGAGACACTTCTGCTTCTTCCTTGGCTCAGTTCTGCACCAGAGCAGCCTGGCCAGACCAGATGATCGGCCTCCTTCTGAATTTATTGGGCTGTGTCTTCATGATAGTGGCATTTAGTAGTGAGCAAGAGTGGACTTGTTTAGGTAGTCTTTGGTATGCACTTCTCGTGGTGTACACAGAAAGGGCAACATGCAGTACAACTTAGGAAAAAAGCCTGCCTACTTCTGGTAAATGAGTAGAGCAAGAGTACTGCTGCTGCTGGCGAAGCTGAAGCCCCAGCGTTTCTCTTGTTAAGGGTCGTTTATCACACAGATTTACAAAAGTTAGGCCACTTAAGCTGATAAATGTACCTGCTGAGTACTCACTAGAAATTGAAGATCTTTCTTGGAAAGCTCAACTACAAGCTGTCAGCGTAGAAAAACGCACTTGGGGAACCTGCTGGGAGGAGAAGGCAGCAAATGTACAGGAGCAGCCAGGTTTTGAGGAGGTTATTCCTCTCCCCTTTCCTAGGGGATCTTAGGGGGCACTCCCAATGCCTTAGACCCCGTCAAGGTGGTAACACTTGAGATTTCTGAGAAGAAACCTCGCACTTGCTCCTCTCAGGTCAGACATATCCTTCATCCTAAATAGGTTGCTCCAGCCCTGTCACGCATCACACCTCCTCCATAGGGCATGGGGCTGCCTCCTCACCTGCCTGCTGATGTGGCCAGGTATCAGCCGCACACAACAGCACCTCCACATGCAAGTACCCTGCGTCTGGGATCAGGCTTCATATTCCCATCTTTAGGGGATTTCACAAGACAAGGTTTCCTTGCAGTTTCTTAGCCCCCAACCAGCCGCCCTGTCCCCTTTCTAGCAGAGGAGATCCTTCACCACCTTCTCCCCTCCAAAATTTCCTCTTCAGAGCACCCGAGTCCCCTCTTCAATCCCAGGATCACAGCCACCATTGCCTCTGGTTATCCCTGCAGCCCTCTCCATCCCACTGCTCCCTGCTGCAGGTGCCTCCTGCCAGCCCCGTTTCCACAAGGCAGCCCCTCACGGCATCCTGCTGCTCTCCAGGGATGCCCATGGGCGTGCAAACCCCTTGCCCATGGGCA
>NW_009618661.1:0-212 GCF_000690535.1 Cariama cristata | reverse complement strand
CCCAGCCCCATCTCTCATCCTCACCCAAGTCACTGCTGGGCATAATTTTAGGCTCGTCTTTGTCATTCACCTCTACAGACAAATACTGTTACCTCTTGGTCTCTTTTATACCCTTCACATGCACTTGGTAACTAACAACTATTTATTAACTTTACCTTTTAGTTATTTAATGTCACGATGTCCTGGTTTTGGCTGGGATAATTTTCTTCCTA
>NW_009618660.1:27710-35650 GCF_000690535.1 Cariama cristata | reverse complement strand
TGGCATCCCTTCCCTCCAGCATCTTGACCACACCACAGAGCTTGGTGTCATCGCCACTTGTCACCGGTCTCCACTTGGACATTGAGCCATTGGCTGCAGCTCTTCGAGCCTGACTATTCAGCCAATTCGTTATCCACCAAGTGGTCCATCCATCAAATCCAGGTCTCACCAGCTTAGAGACAAGGATGTTGTGCGGGACAGCGTCAAATGCTTTGTACAAGTCCAGGTAGATGATGTCCGTTGCTCTTCCCTTATCCACCAACACTGTAACCCCGTTGTAGAAGGCCACCAAATTTGTCAGGCACAATTTGTCCGTGGTGAAGCCATGTTGGCTGTCACCAATCACCTCCTTATTTTCCATGTGCCTTAGCATAGTTTCCTGGAGGATCTGCTCCATGATCTTGCGGGGCATGGAGGTGAGATTGACTGGCCTGTAGTCCCCTGGGTCTTCCTTTCTTCCCTTTTTAAAAGTGGGGATTATGTTTCCCCTTTTCCTCAGTAGGAACTTCACCGGACTGCCATGACTTCTCAAATATGATGGATAGTGGCTTAGCCACTTCATCTACCAGTCCCCTCAGGATCCACGGATGCATCTCATTGGGTCCCATGGCCTTGTGCACCTTCAGGTTCCTTAGATGGTCTTGAACCTGATCTCCTACAGTGGGTGGCTCTTCATTCTCCCAGTCCCTTCCTTTGCCTTCTGCAACTTGGACAGTGTGACTGGAACACTTGCTGGTGAAGACTGGTACCTCAGTCTTCATTCTCTTCAATGTCTTGAAATATTTCATGTTCCAGTGGAATTTGGCATTGTCATGGAACATTGCTGTTGGTCCGCAACAAATGGCACAGGGATGGAAATAATTTTTAGATGATATGCCAAATGCCACTTTCAGGCCATGCTTTGGGGAACACGGATAGATAAAGTTGACACAATGTTGATGTGTCTACTTACAAGTCCTTTGTAAATAATCAATCTGAAATGTCTGCATGCATCCTAGTACAATGCTAATTTAGGTACTGGTAAAAAAAAAAGTATCAATACATAGTATCTCTTGTGTGGTAAGCTGTTCTGCAGGGGAACTATAATGTACTCATGTTTGTGCAATTTAGGATAAAAAAAGAAGTCATCAGAAGGAAGTATTCATGCTTTAGCAATAAAATAATAAAATTTAATCAGTGTGTGCGGTAAAACTGACTTCCTAGAATTTATGCTGTATCTGGTCAAAGTTATTCTCATCAGTTATAAATTTCCAGTGTATACATATGCTGGAAAATATAGTAATTTGCCTTGAAGTCCGCTCCTTAAATTGTGTATAGAGTATTCAGTAGTCTTTTGACATGCCTGGTTAGGATTTTGTGGTATTAAGCTGTGTTTACAAGAGCTCCTTCCCCCACCCCCAGCCTCTGTTCTGGAGGGATTTGGAAACCTGAAACATCTTTCACACAGTTAGAAACTGAGCATTTCTATGCTCAGAAATTACAGGCAAACTACTGATTTTTTTTTTTTATTTTTAATTTTTAAATCAAGTACTAGAGATTAGATGATAATGTGGAAAAAAAAATGTTTATCTAAAGGCAAGCATTCATTTCTCTAAGTACGTTGTCTGACCTACTTACAGATGACCTATTTTTACTAGATACAGTGGAGAAATATACATGACTTTATTGCGAATAAAGTAGTCTGCACTGCCACACTATCCTTAAATCCTTTCAATCCTTTTAAACAAATTATTTGTGAGGAGCTAGATAAGGTTGAATGATATACAGTGGGTGTTACCTTTTTATGATATTGGATATATGTAAAATGCACCTCAAATACTTTGGCTTCAATTAGGCAGTCTAATTTAGAAGTTGTAAGACACATAATAAACACTTTTAGACTTGAGCTTGCATTTTCCTATCTTTATTTTCCTTGAAAATACTCTTTTCTATTCTAATAAAATTTTAAACACCAGGTCTAGCTTAATGACAAATAATCTTTAATAAAATAAATGTATATAATTTACGTATTCATGTCAGCTGTCTTTTATTCCCTCTGTTAGATTTCTGTAAAGTTCTACAAGGATATGTTTTGCTTCCTCCCAGCACAATTTCTGGAAAATTGTCATACACATGTTAATGAAAGTTCTTGCACTCTGGGTGACAAGCATTCAATTAGGGTAAAAGGAAATGCATTAGGAGTGATTATGGAGAATTAAATATATTTAGGGAAATCAGACACAATCAGTTGGAGCAGAGGAAATACATAAAGAGAGTTAGTACTTTTGTTTCATTGTTTTAGTTACTGGATAGATCGCCTCCGCAATTATTGGCTGAGAGACTCTTGCTATGAAATAAATAGCTGTACGTATGAAGTTCAAAAAATTTTGGTCCCAGGTCCTGAAAGTCTAGTTCCTGTTGTACTGCTAGCATTAGTGAATGCATAAACTTAGGCATATGAAAACAGAAGGTGAAAATTGTGTTTTTGTTTCTCTAGCACATGATGGTAATGGAAGATATGCTCAAGGACTTTCTGCTGGGGGAACATCTTCTTTTAGTTGGCAATCAGGTGAGTTAGACATCTCTTACAATGTGTGGAACAAACTCATTATTTAATAAAGAAATTAAATCTCTGTTTTACTTCATTGAAATTGCATTCATCTGTACTAATGAGGTGTTTGACCCATTTTTTGATTATCTACTAGTGTCCATGGGTTTTATGGGTACATATCTCTGGGAAACATAAATGTCATAAATTTTTTTTTTTACATTGCTATCAGAGTAAAAAGTCAAAACGTGAATAGTAACATGTAACATCATTACCATTAAAACCATCAGTTAATGGCTTTGGTTTTCCTTCTTGGCTGTGTATCAAACATGTCCTTTAAAATAAAAGGTGTACACATAATATTACCTGTTAGCTTTCTCTAAAAGAGATACAGATTTGCTTTATTCTTTAGCTAGTATCTTTGTTGGTGGACACTTTATTGGTGAGATCATGGGGGCTCTTGTGATCTTTTAGTTGATCATTGCTGTTTCATGACACGTTGTAACAGTTTATAGGCTCCCCAAGATGAGATATAGGCAGATGTTCTCCAGTTGAGGGTGTTTGAAAGTCTTTGTTCTTCAGAACCATCTTAAACTATTACTGGAACCGTTAGGTGACTTGAACAGAATTATACACTTTGCCAATTAGCTCTGGAAAGAAAGGAGAGCTTTTGTTATTATTTCTGTGTGTTTGAAGTGTTCAGGAAAGTGATACTTTCCAAGCTACCAGGTTGGTTTTTCCCTCATAAAGTAATCTCACTTTAGTTTAGATTTCCATTAGCAAGGATACAATAATTTTCTAGCAGATGTTTCTCTTTATATTTTGGAATAGCCTTTGGAAAAAGTCTAACACAAAACGCTAATGGTCTAACCTACATGGCCAGGAATATAAAATGCTAATTGTTATTAATGTGCATATATTAAAATTACAGTGTACAGTTACAAACAAGGACTGTAAATAGATGAGACTGTGAACAGCTTGAATTTACGAAGATGTCGTAATTGAAACCTCTGTAGACTTTTGCTGGATGATGCCAGCTTCTCCCAAAAGGTTTCATCTATTCACAAATAGAAATGAATCTATTTCGTAAATGAAATAAGATCTAGTTATTCTATTTAATAAACAGTACTCTCTATGCCAGCTTCCTAGTTGGTATTGAAAATGTTATATAGTACAGATTCCCTGCAGGACCTGCTGTCAGAATATCAAGAGTGAGCTGCTCCACAGAGGAATAGAGGCAAGGACAGTGCCCTTAATGACAAGGTTTGCAGTCCCAAAGTGTCCAAGCAAGAAGAGCAGGTCTCGGGAGAGCAGCCATAGTCAGCCAAGTGCCAAGTGGCTCCCAGGCAGGTTCATGGTGATGAGGCAGGTCTGTGGTCAAGCTGGGAAGTCAAGTTAGCAGGTCCAGGCTGGGATCAGCAAGATACGGGGCCAGGCACAGTATCGCCACAGTGTAGGCTGAGAAGGAACTGAGGAAAGGGCTGGAGTGTAAATGCAGCTCCCAAGCCATGGGGAGCAAAGGGGGACCCCAGTGAGGCAGCAGCACCATGTCAGAGCTGACCTTCAACACAGGCAAGTAAAATCCTAGTCAGGGGGGAGAGCTTGCAGAGCCCGGTGGTACACTCGGGGCCCTGACACTTCATATGTTCTACCAATTTGGCAAAAAAATTTTGAAGAATATGTGAGTATGATTTTTAGGGTATAAGGTATTTTCCCAGCAGTGGTATACTCATCTTTAATAATTTAATGTGTGCCACATTTTCTCTGGAGTTATGAAACTGTAATTGAAGACAGCGTTAAAAGATTTAACTGGGATAAGTATTGGAACATACTGCTTTGGTTCTAGACATCAGCTCAGCTGTACCATTAAGTTGGAAAATCGATTTATTTGCTATGATTTCTCTTTGGCAAATCAGTAATACTTACAGGCTTTGTTTTTTTTAATTGCAAACATACTTCTGAGTACTTCCAGGTTTACGCTTTACTAATTTGTTCCACTGTTTTTATGTGTGACTAAGGAAAGGCCAACCGACCTTTTCTTTTTGAAACACTTTTTAAGTTTGAGCACTGTATTTGCCATTCTGCAGTCTTTTAGGACCACAACGATCATCTTTGATTTCTCAGGGCTGATCACTGACCATTTAGAAATTGCTTGGCTAATTCCTTAAATGTATTACTGTAAATTTCTGCAGCATGTGATGAATCCTGTTCAAGTACTTCAAAAGCAACCATATTACATGAATATACTTTCATGCTGTATGTGCAGATACTTTCCCATGAAAGATACTAGAGTTTTCATCCTCTTTCTAAAGCAAATGATTAAAAAATAGGATTTTTTGCTGTTTGGTTACTTTAACAGTTCAGTTTGTAATAAGAAGGTCAGATTTTATGATTGCTTGATACACATATCAATGTGTACCTGTGTTTCGCATTTGGAAGAAATAATGGTTTTATGTGGAGATACGAAGGGCTGTTTTGAGTTCCTTTCTGTTGCACTTCTTGTTGGTAAATGAGTGAATCATGGAAATTCAGTGTAAATAACTGACAATTCAAATACTCTGAACTTGGATATTTCAAAATATATGACTAACATCCCTTTGAATGCTTGTGTCATTTCCTAGATATTTAAATGAGTTGGCATGTACTTTAGAACATAATTTGATCCATCAAAATAATGACTATATAAGTGAGTATCTCCGTTCACTGTGATTCAATGTGCAAGGCTTGACCTGTAGTCTTTCTTTTAGAGACTGGATTTGGTCTTGCTTGATTGACTGAACGTGATTTTCCTCTTTTGCCTCTTTCGTTTTTGTAACACATGTACACACACAAAATTTCTGTTAGCTTAAGGCCTCTCTATTTCAGACTTCGTAAATGTAGTCTCTTTTGTGTATTCTTTTTAGTTAAGAGCTGCCTGATGAGAGTCCTTTTACCGAGATTGTTTTCAGGAGGCAAACTGACCATTAGTATTTGAAATTCAGTAAATTAGAATTAAATGATCTTGATGGATGTTTGGGACTGGTTTTCTTAATGAAACCAAACAGAATTTGAAGACAAGTGTTACATAGTGACAGATATCTTTGGAAGTTTTCAGCTTCTGAAGTAAAGTACTTTATAATCCACTATGTTAATTTGTGTTCTCTGGAGCTTATATGGCCCAGGATTTCACAGCATACATGTATTAGATGAAATATGGCTTTGTCTGGATATTTGTTTACATTGCTTGTTGATTTATTTGGGATGCTAACTGGAATGCGCTTCCATTTCGTATATAAGCAAACAGGTTTCTTTGGGTCCTTGGGAAAGGCAGTGGATAGATACGAATTTTCAGCTATGAAATAGCTTCCAAGTAAAGGAAATACCAGTACTTTAAATATGTCTTCTGATATTGCTTCCTGAATGAACCTGTAGTCGGAGTGTGAATGAGACTGTCTATGACCATCTATAGTTTCTCAAAGCAGATATAAAGCAGCTTCTTCCTTGGCTGAGAGTAAGCAGTTATTTATTACTCTCAAAGCAACACGCAAACAAGGGCAAGAGTCCTGTTTAGTAAAAGTTACTTAATCCAAACTTTGATGTGACTGTCTATTTAGTCATTATGTATAGCTCTTACAGCTGCCCCTGAGCTTCATGAGACAGACTGCAGTGTTTATTCTTAGTACCAAGGAAAGTTTGTAGGCTGTGTTTTTGTGAAATTTTTCCTGATGGACATTGTGCAGTTCATGGATTGGCCACTACTTGGTATCTTTTACTGTCTCCTTGAATTTCCTGTCTTTGGCAAATAGGAGAGAAATTATGTTAATAAATAGAATTTGTTTGTGTGGAAAAATTTAACAAATAGCAGTGGCTGAAACACTTTTATTTTGTCTTGTTATTTTAAATTTTACATATAATGTTTCCCAAATTGTTGCATGTAGAAGTTGTGTAAAGAGAAGTGTTGGATGTTTTCACCTTTATTGGTCATAGGTGGAGTCTTCGCAAGCATCAGCTGTCTTTGAAGATACCAAGCAAAATATTGGGAGTTATAAGGGATTTGTGGCTTTCTGGAGAGACAAGGCTCACAACCTTGTCACTTCTGAATTATTGTGTAGCACTGAAGTTCTAAAACACCTAACCACATGTTAAACAAAATTGAAATATTTTATTTGGCATCATTCTGTTGCCATGATTTAGTATGAGCTATTCAGGTAGCTGGTCTCATAAATTAAAGAAGTTTTGTCGTAGCAATGGATCCTGAATATTTCTAGTTTTAAGGCACAGTTAGCATACAGGAAGTATTTAATAACAATTTGTGTTCATTTTGGCTTTTAGAGTTACTCTGTTTTCATTCACTGTAGAAATATGGCATAACTATAAAATATTATACATTTGAATATAGTACATAAATATCTTTAAAATATACTTCTACCATGATTCTACCATAAGTTATCTAAAACAGCACAATTGGAATTTTATGTAGCAGGACAGATGCAACTTCTGCCGTGCCTTGAGAGCTGCATGTGATCCCTGGCCATGTCTTCATTAATGCTTCGCTAGCCCTTTTCCATTCTATAATGTGTCTTTTAAATAATACATACATTTTATTTTCATTCAAGTTTCAGTATGTACAGCCAAGATTCTTAGGTGCATTTTAGTCAGCGTGTGCCCCTCTGCTTGACCGTACCCTGTCAGCTTTGGCACACAGTGCTTGGCCTTCTACACTTATGTCATCTGTTATAGTCTCTCATTTTCAAAATGTAGGGCATAGCAATGAAAAGTGGCTGAGTGGACATTGCTGTCCATACCATATAAATATTACCAAAATTATAAGGAATGTTCTCTTTGTCAATCTTCTCAAAGAGGAAATGCAGTGTACATTGGGACGGCTTCAGTGTTCATCAGGACCGTTTCCTATTTGTCATCTTTTGCTTGTTCTTCTCTTTCCAGAATTCCCAGTTTGTCTTTTGTCTTGTAGTTTTCTTCATTGGCAACTTTTATGTCTATTTCTAAGTATTTGGTGCAGGCTGGTCTACCCTTGAAAATGAAATACTGGAGTTACCAGTATCCATCCTGCTTTTGTGGTAAATTACTTAATAAAGAAGAGCTAACTTTTTTAAAAAAAAAAAAAGAAAAAAAAGACTAAAATAAAAAAAGACAACAAATAATATATTTCTTCTCTTCAGCAATTATTATCAAGGTTTATTGAATGCTGGAGTTCTACATCTTGTTCTGGCTTTCTTATTGCTAAAGTTCTCTTTTCAACAAGAAACACGACGTTGATAATCAGTAAGAATAATCAGAAATTACATTCAGTTACTGATTAAATTATTGCTGAATACAGAAAGCATTTAAATTTTGTCCACCTTCATTTGATAATGTGAAAATTCAGTTTGTGCTTCTTGTTCAGAATTAAACCACCTCCCACCCCCCCCAC
>NW_009618660.1:23445-27679 GCF_000690535.1 Cariama cristata | reverse complement strand
CAGTGTACAAGGAAAGCACTTTGCAAGGTAATAAAACAAGCCTGATCCTGAATAACCTGCAGTCTAATTAGATGACGTATAGATAAGGGAAAATCAGAAAGAAATACGAAGTAGAATAAGAATGAAGAATTCTCTAAAAGTGTTAAATATTGTTGTAAAAAATTTGAAAGAAGACCATGACAAAATCTCTGGCAGCACTTAGTAAAAATGTTGATGTGAGCCCACAGTAAGTAGACTGTCACAAATACATTAAAAGAACTTAGAAATTTAATGGCTTCTTGGTACATTTAGTAATTTATTTCCCTGATAGGAGAATGTAATTTCAGCCTTTCTGCTGCCTTTCTTTAAGCAAGATCAACTTAAATGAACTCTTGGGCTCCCGCTAGGAATTTATTTTATTCTTGAAGAATTTAGTAGGACAAATTACTGAGTCTTTCTTAAAGAGATTTAAAAGGACATACTTGAATAGATCTTTCCTTCTAAGATAATATTCCTTTTCTTCTCTGATTGTGAAATTGAATTAAGTAGATACTGAGAGCGTAATAATATCAGTCACTAGAAAACATGAAGTAGCAAATGCTTGGCATTTTAACTTTGCTAGAAATTAAGGACTTTTTTTTCCTGCTCAAATTTGTGTAAAAATGGACAGCCTCCTCTGCAAGGCAAGAATGTACTATCCTAAACCAATCTTTTATTATTTTTATGACCCTGAAGAAACTGAGCTCCAGATGAGCTAAATTGGGCCAAACATTATGATATTTTTTGCCTAAAGAATTCTATGTGACAGTTGTGGAAAATTTGGACAGTATTTCTTTTTTACTTGTTGCAGTCATAACAGTATGTGCACATATGAGAATAGGCCTGCTCCTTAAATGTGTCTGTACTTACAGTATTACCTTCTGCCTTTACAACTTATACTGAAGACCCAGAATTAAAAGAGAATCAATGAATTGATTTTTCGTTCAGATGTTTTTTCCCCACAGTTTTTTTTCTGTTAAATTTTTCATATGCTCCTCTCCATCGAACCACAGTTGTCTTACCTCGCTGGAAATGTGAAGATTGTATTTAGCCTGACAGTGCTCTGGGTTGAAGATTGTACTTGAAGGCAGAAAAAGACATAAACTCTACAAGCTTATCTAGACCTGTAGCCAGAGACGTATCCAAAGCATTCCATTCATTACTTCTATCAAAGAATTGTTTATTTGTTTTTATGGTGAAATTTTGTTATTTTACTGTCGCCATAATTCTTGCATGCCCCAGATGATAAACTCATAATAAAATGCAGAGATACTAAACCACAGAATGCTTACTGTTGTGACAGATAAACATAGAAATTGCAGCTGGGGCAAGACTGAAATCATCACTGCTTTTACATAGCTATTTTTCTTTGTTACTAACATCCTAGTGAGGTAACAATGATAGGGTCTGTTGCTGTGGTCCTCTGGTAGCAACATCTACTGTCTGCTGGTGACACGCCTTCTGCAGTTACTATACTGCATTGTTCATATTTGTTTCAACAGGGAGTGATGAGCTTAATAACACCTGCAGTGTACACCTTCTGTACAGGTGCTACTTGTTGCTCTGGTGATAACAGTACTTTTAAAAAGAAAAGAAAAATCAGAAATATATCCTCTGGTGTAAAAATAGCAGCCTCAGTCAAAATGCATGCGTTCTTGCGATTGTTTTTATTGGCAGAAACGGGCCAGCTGTGGGCATGAAAGGTGGTTCAGTGCCAGACCCAGTGTTAGAAACCATGCTATTCGTAAAAGTGTTTCCATTTTCTTCATTTTCATTGTTCAGCCATAAGTTTCCATTATAATGATGCTATCAATATAGAACCATAGAATCATTTAGGTTGGAAAAGACCTTTAAGATTATCGAGTCCAACTGTAAAGCTAGCACTGTCAAGTCCACCACTAACCCATGTCACTAAGCACCACATCTAAAAATGTCTTAAATACGTCCAGGGGTGGTGACTGTACCACGTCCCTGGGCAACCTGTTTCAGTGCCTGACAACTCGTTTGGTGAAGAAATTTTTCCTAACATCCAATCTAAACCTCCCCTGGTGCAACTTGAGGCCGTTTCCTCTTGTCCTATTGCTTGTTACGTGGGAGAAGAGGCCGACCCCCACTTCAGACTTGTGCTCCAGACCCTTCACCAGTTTCGTTGCCCTCCTCTGGACTCGCTCCAGCACCTCAATGTCTGTCTTGTAGTGAGGGGCCCAGAACTGAACACAGCACTGGAGATGCAGCCTCACCAGTGCTGAGTACCGGGGGACGATCACTTCCCTAGTCCTGCTGGCCACACTATTTCTGATACAAGCCAGGGTGCCATTGGCCTTCTTGGCCACCTGGGATTTTGGGTCTTGGCCTACTCTTTCTATGAAGTCACAAACTGAGAACTCTGACGTGAGGGTTCTGTTTATTAAAATTTAATGAAACATCAAGAATGTCTTTCATTCCCTAATAATACACATTTTAAATTAATTATAATACAAAATTTCCTAAGGTGAAAAAGTGATAAACTGCTTTTTTCACCAGCTTCAAAATTTGTTTAATTCTTTTGTAATGAAGCAGGTGCTCTACTGTGCAGGATGGTTGTGTGCTGAAATGGGAAAGGTGTCATTGCAGTGTCTCAACTTTAGGGCAATACTGAAGAGTACATGGCAACCTCTTTAACTGCTTCAGTATGACCTGCAAATCATTTAAAAGAAAATAAAAATGAGGCAGCACAGTTTAGATATTTTATTCCAATAGTGTTTTTTTCTAAGAAACAAACTATTAATTTCAAAATCTTGAGTCCAGTTCTTTTGGACTAAACTATTGACTTTAGTTGCGCTGTGCAGGGGAGAAGTTTGTCCCACTACTGTAATAGCTGCATCCTGAATTGCAAAATATCTCCTGGGGCCTGTAACAACCTTGTTTATATTTGAAACTGCAGTTAGTGCTAGAAGATTAAGTCATTTTATCCTTGGTAACAAGTGTGTACAGTGTCAGGAGAATTTTTAAGTGAGGGATTATTTTGCCTTCTAATTGCATAATTTCCTTTTTGTTATTCATTAGCTTAGATATTTACTTCCCATTTTTCTATTTCAGTTGTCCCATATGTCTGACAAAATAAAAATTATCTAATATTTGCTTTCTGAAATATTTTTATTCAGTTCAGCTGAAACACCAACACAGATGTTCTTTTCTCTCTAATTAGCATATGTTATATTTCTGTTAAATTAAGTAACTGCAATAGTCTGTATATAAATAACATACAACAAGTGTTAATGACAACTGGTTTATCCTCTGAATGTTACCTTAGGCTGCAATAATTGCAAATTACCTGAGATTACATTCTGAATCCAGTCCAAGTTCAACACAGTCTTTTAGTATGTTCCCGTGAAAGGTAGTTCTGATTCTTTCTGCTTAAATAGTTGACTGCTAGCTATGTGGATGTCCAGAAGATCCAGCTTGATCCTTGGCACTGGATATAGGCTCAGGGGAAAGGAGGGTGACTTTGTTGCCATTTTTGTCATTTCTTGTTTCTGAGGTGCCAGTAACTCATTTAAGAGGGGTTTTTTTCCCCCAAAATCCATTAGCATTTTCCACATTCCTTGTTCACCTGAAGAAGACCACCAAACATATTCTTTATCCCATGAAGGTCAGGTGAATTTGAAATAAACCTTCTTTTTTTGAACTTACACTAATGAATAGTACTTAAGGAATGAACTCATCCAAGCTCTTTTTTGCAGTTTTTTAATGGTCTGAAGAGCCTTCTGAATAGTTTTGGTCTCTTCCTTCCTTTCTATTATATCGTGCCTTCTCAATGGAGTAACTGAGACAAAGAGAAGTGGTAACTTGTCATGAAGTAGGAATGTGGAATCAAAAAGCTTTGACTTGAACTTTGCTTCAGCTCCTGTTGCCAGCCAAGGATTTTATGTGGTACACCACAGCCTCTCTGAAGGCACATAATGTACTCTGTAAAGCAGTTCAGTCTAGAAGTTGGGCAATGTTAACGTGTTTATAATAGCTAAAATCTGGTGGGAATGCCTTTTGGCTTTTGAATACTACATGCACCTTTTAAAATAATGCATCACGTTCTGAAATTGAGGTGTACTTAAAATGAAATAAAAGGAAATGTGCGGGGAGTCTGGCGAGATACACAAATACAAATGAAGAAAGGGCAAAATGTGGTCATGGCACAACTCCCATTGACTTCACTGTGTTACTTTGGTAACCGTGCTCT
>NW_009618660.1:0-23414 GCF_000690535.1 Cariama cristata | reverse complement strand
CTTTCCCTTCCTCCGCAGTGGTTCTCCACCATGCTTGTGTCCTCTGAGCATTTCTCAGAAGTGAGGTGCACTCCTCTTAATACCCTCAGTGATAACAGCATGGAAAGAAATACACAAAACCAGCTATTTGGTCCTCTTTCTATTGGAACAGGAGAAGGAGAAAAAAAAAAATCTATCAGTCTTACTTTGTAGTTGGGAAAATATTCTCTTCAGGCATAATTTTAAGAATCTATCATAAACATAAAAACCACATGCACTTTCCGTTAATGCACATGAAAGCCAAATTTTTTTTAAATTACGGTAACCATTTTGTTTGATATTAAGTATGTTTTACATTGATTCAATATGTTGATCTATTTCTTCATCTTCATACTTACCACAGCTGACTGGAATCCCACTCTGCAGCAAAAAGGGTATGCAGTCTGTTTGGGCTTGGTACAGAAACTGCATGCAGACATCTGCCCTATCGTCTTTAGCTCTCTTAGGAAAAGTAAAGGAAGCTGCTTTCAGCATGAGTGTTTTGTGCTTGACATTAGAAGTATTTCTGTTTATTCACTCATTTATGATTTTAAGTATCTGACTGCAAGTAGTAGGAAACATTTGGGAATAAAACTGTCCATGTGCACTACTAGAGGATTCTTACTCTGTTTCTGATTACTTTTGATGCTTGTGATGCAGTTCCTGAAGTTGCATATTCCCCCTCAAATGGGTGTGTTCTTTGAGTTCCTGGAAGAATGCGTTAGCACAATTTTGTCACCAGTTTCAAAGCAGTGGAGAATGTATTTCCAGTGACAGTTTTCAGAAATGACTGGTGATCGATATTGTGTTGCAGCTTCTTACTACACCTCTGTGTAAAGCTGCAGCTTCTTCTGAAGAATCAGATGGAAGAAGGTTCTTGAGGAGGCATGTGGCAGAGCACTAACTTGAGTTGACTTTCCTGTGTTGGAGTTGAGTCTGCAGTAGAATCTAGGTAGTTCTGTTTTTGAGAGCTCTGTGGTATTTTTTTCCTCTGCTATCGTGGTGAGAACTCTCCTTCTGTGATTTCAGCTACTACACATGTGTGCATAATTCTCCGTTCTCATAAATGAGGTGAGATGAGAGACTGTGGTCCCATTTTGAGAAGCTTAAACAGTTTGCAATTCTGCAGCTGGCAGTTACCATCTTTCAGCTAGAACTTACAGCCGTAAATGTCATAACTTGCAGCTCTGAATGCTCCTATTCTGTTTCAGTGCCAAGTGAAACAGATTAGTGAGTCTCAAGTTGATTTAATCTAATCTCTTTAATCTTTCTGTGGGTTATATTTATCTGCTTTACGTTACGCTGATGTGGACTATTAGATGCGTTCATGCAGTCAGAGTGAGAATCTCAGCAGCTGAGAGGGATGGTGTCTTGTGGAACAGCTTTTGGCTGGGTTACAATTGAACTTCTCTTTCTACTATTTTTTTTTTCTTTGTCCTTTGCAACCCTTGGCAATCTCACTGTCATTCTGAGTTCCCAAGTCTGCAGCCCTGTCCTTGCAGGAAGGATAAGAATTTCTGCATCTAAACTGTCATCTTGGTCTGCATCTACATGAGCATTTTAGACCTGATCAGGAATGTACTTTTGGAGGGAATCTCTTTACAGAGGTTTGATACATGTAAAGGGACATATGACCCGGATTCCCTTGGGATGAGATTAAAGTGGAGGATGTTCTCCAGCAGCACACCTAATTCATGCCCTCTGTTAATTCCTTCCATGGGACCAGGCTGAAGTACCAGCTCCTGAACCACTTGTACAGGACACACCAGGGTGTTAGCAGCATCTGATTCACTTCATAAATCCAATGTCATTGTTCTGTACAGCTTGCTAATGCAGATACTCTGCAATATGAGAGTTATAGATCAGTTTGATCTCCAACCCAATTCTGATTCCATCTGGACCTTTTTTGGTAACTCCAGTGGATTAGCAAATATTACCAAGGCAATGCTCTAATTTCACATGACAGTTACAGGATGTTTTCTGTGACCACTGAGAATTACCTTTTCCTAATAAGTGCAAGCCAGCTTCCTAGCATTCACAGCCTTGCAAGACCTTTGTGAAATGAAAGGGCTGGAAAAAACTGGTGTTAGTTAAAAGGATGCATCAGCATACTTGTCATAACTCTAGGGACATAATCCTATTTCTGGTTATTCCTAGTAAGACAGATAAGTATTTTGCAAATACATATATATATATATATGTAAAATATGTATCATTAAACTGTGTTCAGAATTCTTTGATGTGGATTGAAATTGTATTTGCCTATAAAAGAATGTGGAGAATGTTTTAACAGTTTTGGAAAGTTATCTTCCCTTTGTTTGTAACTCTTAAATGTGTACATCTATATTATGTCTTAATATTATATTTATTTACTGCAGGGTGTTGGAAAAAACAAGATCGTTGACAGATTCCTTCACCTTTTAAACAGGCCCAGAGAGTATTTACAGCTGCATCGGTAAGAATGAGTTACATTTCCATACTGTCTGTTTATAATATGATTTCCCACGTTTTAAAACTCATGTTTCTGAAGTTTAATTTGTTCTTATTGTTTGAACAAGGACCTTAATGTGGTAGATGGCACACAGACCACAGCAAAGTATCTGTTTTATAGGCAGAGGCGATAAGCTGACAGGTTGAAGAGGGGATACAAGAATCTAATGCAACCACATTGCTAAATATAAGAGGAAGTAGAAGTCAGAGTGTAGTGATGTTAAACTGTGCTCAAGAAGAGAATAATATTTTGCTGTCATTTCTGGAGAGATGTCTCTAAGCGTGAGGTACTGTGTGAGGGGAAAAAGTTCAAATGTGCTTGTATGAATATATCACTCATGAGACAAGAACCATTTTACGTAGTAAAGCCTTCTTGGTTTTTTCCTTTGGCACTTCTGCTAAGCAGATGTATTTCTTTCTCACCCATAAACATTTGGATTAAAAAATTATATTTTTTTTCATATGCAAGCTAAAAAATGGACTTCAAGACAACAAACCAGTTGAAAACAATTCAAAAGCTGAAATAATATCAAATTATCTACCTGCTTTTTATGGCATGAACTTTAAATCAATAAATTGAAATAAAGACTGAATATGTTTAGAAGACTCAATTTCAGTTGAACTGCATCCTTTTTCAGCTTCTTTCCTAATGTTTACCTGTCTTCAACCTCCTAGCCTCATCATCCCGTCTCTTTCCATAATCACTGTTTTTTAAATACTGCTAATAAAAACGTACATCTTTGATATTTTGTCATTTAACAACACAGTCTCTGTAACACTTTCTCTCTCACCTTCTCCCCCAGCTTTTTGTCTTCAAATGTCTTGTACTTGTATTCCTGATGCTTGGATAGCTCTCTCTCATCGGTTTTCTATTGTTTTTTTTTCTTTTGTACTACATCTCCTATGCTTCATTCACTTCTTTGTGACATACCACATTTGTGACCAGCTACTTTCAGCTTTGTGTTAACTTTCCTGCCATCTTCTCTGCTTAGAGCAGCCACTGGCTCCTTTTGGATAGACTACACGATCACTTTTGCAAATCCCAATTATTTCACAAAATACTACAATATTTCTGTCTTTCTGTGTGTGTCTCTGAAAAATTGTTCTCCAGTGAGGTGTGGTCAAGCAGAACAGTACTTCAACATAAATTTAGATAGCTCAGGAGAACGTTGTATAAGCACAATGTTTGGGGTGATGATGGGGCTGTAGAAGGTATTAGTTACAGCATGCTAGTTGATGCATTGCTAGAAAAAAAAAAAGTGCCTTTTTTGTCTAGTCAAGACAAAATTTTATAGGCTCTGTAAAGTAGTGTTTATGGTTACAGGGTTTCAGAGATAGATTGAAATAGAAAATGATGAGCAGTCCTATGCATTTCTACAAAAATAATTCCTGAATATAGAAAAATCAGAAATTTCCATTTCCTGGAAATGGAAAATACTCACAAATACTTTGTGAAGAACTCAGTCTATATAATACCTTGGTAAAATTTATAGGGCATTTAAACAAAGATTATGACATTGTTAATGCACACTTTTGGATTGCAAAACAAAATAAAAGGAAGTTTAAAAAAAAACCAAACCCAAACAGTTCATTGCTAAGCTTTTAGATATTTTGTGGGGAGAAATGCAGTCAGTAGTTTATGGCATAGATACATTTTATTAGAAAATACGCAAGAATGTGCACTTCATTTTTGATAGCCCTGGGTGTTTCTGCAGATTTCCTAGCTAGCTATCATCAGTACCATTAAGCATGCCAACAGGAAAATATTTCTAAATGTCATACTTTCAATGATGCTCATATACTTGAATTACAAATCACAAGAAATTGAGCATTCAAAGCATGCATTTATTACCTTGTAAGGCAAACAGTAGTTAAAGTTGAGGGAATTAAGAAACAGCTTTAGACTCATCATTGTTTTCAGAATAAGAAAAATGAGAACATTTTGTGTAATGAGGTTAAGTTTGATACATTCTACAACATTTATTGTTGTGATATGAGTGTAAATAATGAGCAGATGTTAAGCAGAAATTTCTCTGAGGTGTTTTCTGGCTTCATTCTGTCTCATCCCAGGGAGGTGGTGGACTCACCATCCCTGGAGGGGTTCAAAAAACATTTAGATGTGGCAGTTCGAGACATGATTTAGTGGGTTTAGCGGACGTGGTGGCATCAGGTATACGGTTGGACTTGATGATCTTTGAGGTCTCTTCCAACCATAATGATTCTATGATCCACAGATCAGCTGTAGGAAATGCAAAAATTGCAACCCACCATCTCCTCTTCAGAGTGTCTGTTACAGGCATTCCTCTACGCAATTCAAAATGTTCTGGAATAAAAAGTACTGATCCTTCCCATTGCAATGGGTACTCGGTTACTCTTAGCTAGTGGGAGATCCAGATTCCACCTGAGCTACTACAGATGTGGCCACTGAAGTCATGATAAGTAAAACTAGTCAACTTCAACTCTAATGTCTTCAGTATGTAGATCTGCAGTTATTTAGTTATGTAAGAACATGGCCGTCGCATACAGAAATGGAAGATTTTGATGAGTAGACTGCAGTGTAATCTACATCAGTAATTTATTGGTGGCTTATGAATGGATCTTATGCTGCTTGGAGCCTCAGTGAATCTGCAGAAGACATGGAATGATTAGTTCTGTTCAAATGTTCTCTTTCTGCATATGAAGAAAATAATCTTCTAGGAAATTAGTTTATTGTTGAAAAAGAGAATATGAATCTTCATAAAGTTGTGACAAAAAGAGGGAGTGTTTATTGGTGTACGAGAGTTGTTCCCTGTAAGGCCAAAAAAGTTAAAACTGCTTACAAATAAGGTTTGATGCCTTCTCATGAAAATAGAGAATGGAGGAAGTTCTCTTCTTTAGCTTTTAAATAAAAGGGTTTGTGCCCTTAAATTAACCGTATTAAGTTTTAATTCTCCATGTGATGTATTTTCTTAGAAGTTGAGATAACTTATTTTCCACTTTTCTAGGCATTAACATATATGCTAAAGCAATTTGGCTTTGTTGTAAATTTGATGTTTCACTACTGTTGACAGAATACTGACTGCTGAAGAAATTCTATATTATGTTATCTGATAATCTTACTATCGTTTTAGAAGATATTACACTACCTTATTCTGTTTTTCCTAATGTTACATTTCCTTTCAAAGAATTTTCATATGGTATTGCATCTTCCTGTCAAAGTTAACTGTGTTTGTTCTAGTGACTGATGATAGGAAAGTATGATACAGGGTTCATTTTTTAAAATCTGCTACGTTTTGTGTTGTGCCTTTTCTAGTTCCCTGATAAATTACAGTAATCTGATGATTTTTTCTTCCAAAAATTAACTGAGTTTACATATGTTATCCTTTTCAAATAAACGTAATTTTGCTGTGATCTTTAACAATCAAATTAATGGAGAGGTTTGGGGTAGGAAAATGAGCTTATGGTGTACCTACAAGCAATACTTACTACAAACTGTCCATTAATCTTTAGATGTTAATTTTCTTTCCCTCTTTTTCAGCACACGTAATCAGTATAAAATCTAATTTCCTGTTTCCCCTATTGAGATAATTTAAAACTACCCTTTCAGCTTTATTGACTTCAGATTTTTTAAAATTCTAATTAAAAAAGTTGTTTCAGAAGGAATAACTTCCTTTGCCCAGGACACAGATAAACACCTAATTTTGTAGAATTAGAGTGTACTTGTTCTCAAAATTGGATTTGGTTATCTTCTCTTGAAAGAATATAGGACCATGTAAAACAATTTAAATGCTGATATAGCTCTGCAGGTCTGATTTTAAAAATGAACAACCCAGGAAAGTTGTCTCTGTAGCGGACTGTTATTGAAGCAAGTGCTCTTAAGCTGCACTGGTTTATTAGAGGAATCCATTGAATACAGTGAAGATATGTATGTGTTGTGTATTTGTTTGTTGGCAGCCACAAAAAAAGGCTAGGTAATATTTCGTGATGATTTAGAGTCATGAATGTAAATGTCTAGAATATTTTCTTTTAATGTTGTACAGTAACCTTGTAGTGTGTGCTTTATTCCTTATGCAGCTCAGGTTTGGAAATAAGTAATGACATATTTTTGTTATGAAGATTTATGTTGGGAAGCACTGAATGTATTGGCTAGCATATAATAGGTGTCTTTATTTTTTTTTTCCCACTCTTGTTGGGTTTTTTTCCCCTTTTCTTAAATACATTTTCAGTCAATACAGAGTTGCAATGCAAAGCTTCCAAGAGTTCATGCAAGCTGATGGTCTCTGTTTCCAGTGTTAGCTTTTCATAAGCTGGCGGACTAGCTCTGCTGTTGTCAGATTCCAGGTGTTAGAGAGCTACTTCATTTGTCTTTTTGTAGGAACTGAATTCGGGTTGGATATCCTGCTGTGTGGCTGTTAGGGAGAAATAGCTTAGGTTAGAAAGCCCCGTTGTTTCTTTTTCCTCTAAAGCTGAAGTAACACTGTTTACTCAGTGAAATGTATTCTTATTCACAGTAAGAGGAGTGGTAGGGTGTCATGTTTCTTCATTTGTGGATTTTACAATTAGAGTGGATGAATTTCTTATATTATAACAAATTATGTGAAAACATTGCATCTTGTTTTGAAAGATGGATCATGTATAAGTGATTCTGTAACTTGATTTAAGCATATAACCTGAATTAAACATATAATTCCCTTTGGACTTGATTCTGCCATCCGCAGTCATACTGAGTAATGAGTACCTTTATACTCCAGTAATTTCTTGGATTTTAAACAAATATATATCCTGCTGAGTAGCTATAATGACCTAGCAGAAAAAAAACAGGGATTTAATTATCAGTGCATACAGATAAGTCAAAAATGCTTTAATTTAAAAGAGAAATGAGACAGCTGGTTTGCTTTTCAGATATTTCAGAATTTCCTAAACGTAGTGGTCAGATCGTGCAATGCAATTGCTGTATGATAGGCTGGCTGAAGAAATTGATTTGTAAATGTCAAAGTCATGCGGATACTTTCTTTGTGTTAAGATCGCCTGCTCTTCATCAGGATAATCCATGAGTGGGTTAGCTAACCAATTAACAGCTTAAAATGGCCCTTGGCCTAATTATTTTTCAAATATTCTTAAAATTAAGTCACAGCAGATGGGTATATTCGTGTCTGATTGTAATGTAATTGAGGAGAGATATATATATCTCTATGTACCTAGGTATTTAGATAGATATCTCACTGAAATTAAGAACAATTATTAGAGCATATATTGTGTGTCTCTGATTTTCCTTTCAACTACCAGAAAGTTCCATTTGGAGAGTAAGAGGAAGGCCAAACCTGAATCGGATTTGTCTAAGCTTGTTACCATGAGCACCAACACTTAAAACACAAGGTTGGCTTCCCCAGGTACTCTCCTACCCTTTCACCTTCGTTGTAAATACGTACAAAAGCCAGGATGACATTCTTCAGCAGTTGCCAAGTAATTCCAGTGACTATGGGTGTTTGTAATGTTCACTGAGGGCCTACATTGTGTCTTACATTTGGACATAAGCCTACCTGGGGACTTGAGTCTTAAATAAAGCATTGGAATACCTTTTCCTTTTCTTAAGTTAGATGATAATGAGTAAATTATACAATGGATCAAATTCTGTTTTGGTGTTTACATTTCAGTGTTCTGGGGAGGACAAGTGTCAAAACATACAATGAATATTTGCGGATATGACATACAGACAGCATTAACATTTTTAACAGAGAACTGCATGCATTGATTTCATTTCTCTAAAGAAGCATCTTTCAGTCAGGTAGTCTTCCAGATGAACTAACACAAATGTCAGAAGAGAAACATCACTCTCCTTTGTTCCTTACTATTTTCTTCTGACTAGTTTCAGCTCCTGTTTCTCACCACAGGATATCCAGAATGCTTGGAGATTTACTTTCTTTCCATCCTTGTCTCCCATCCTGCCCTGTTTCAAGGTCTGTTGATAGAGGTATTCAGCTCTTCCAAACAACTCCTAATTTTCATCTGAAAAGAGCCTGGGAGAAAGTTTCTACCTCCCATGAATGGAATAAGAAATGCTGAACTCATTGTGATTGGATTTGTGTACAGGAGAATTCTATTCTGAACAGTAAAATAGCTATCAGGTGCAGTTCCTCTCCTCTCTTTTTGGAGTAAATTTTTTTAATTCAATTATTTAATAGAATTTGGGTAGAACTTGAAGATTGACAGGAACAGAATGGACTGAACAGTCTCTGTGGTTGATGGAAATTTCTCCTGCTGCATCTCATAGTTCTTCCCTGGAAAGAAAGCATTGCTGTCAAAGAAATAGTAACTGTCACAGACTAGTATGTTTGAGTAAGTCTATAGACCTCAAAAAAGGCTGCCTTTAGGGTAAATAATGCACCAGTAGCAAAGAAAAAATAAATGAAAGGCAGTGATGTGAGCTAATAAACAGAAAAAACATCAAAAGAATTGTCAGAAATCCTACTATGAATTGAGTGGTACTGTCAGAAGAGTTGCTGACTTTCAGTAGCAGATTTTTTATTTATTTATTTATTTTAAGGAGAGCTTTTGAGGACAGCTTGCTTGATAAAAATACATTCTTATGAAAGACATTAGCAAGCTTTTCGTATTTTTCTTTTACAATCAGAAGACAAATCAGTTGAGTAGGGTAACAGTATGTCAGACAGCTTTTCTCACTTGCTTCTACATACTCACAGTCTTGCTTCTTTGTGTCAGAACTATTTTCATCTTGGATGCCAAGTGTGATGAAATTAGGAGGTTTTGATATTCACATCTTTGTTAGAGCCTAGTTAGTATTAAGATGCTAATGTTAATAAGTGAACATGAATTACAGTTTTTAGTTCCTTTTCTGTGGGAGTGAAATTCTGCAGTCTAATGTTTTGAGTGCCAGACATATTTTACATTTAGAAGAATCTACATACTGTATTGTTCAGAAATATTTCAGACTTAGCATATTTTTATTATTCTGTATTTCAGTGTCTTTACATAATTCATTACAAAGTGGAAATTTAATAAGAAAAAAAAACTAAGGAGGCAAATTATTTTTAGCCATTCTTTACTATGTTTAGGTCATGTTAAGTTTCTGAAAAACAGAAATTAATGACATCTAATTGCATAGCTTATGATTCTGAAAGTTAAGTAACATTTATCTGTACTAACACTGGCAAAATCATTCTTATATGCATGTCTGAATGTAATAGCCTAAGCAAGTCCAGGAGGTTTTCCATTCACTTATGTCATCAAACCAATGGAATTAATATATGACTTGTATATTTAGCTTCTATAATGCATTGTAAATCCCCTGAAATATTTCCTTAAAATATTAGGACTGAATAACAATGAAGTAGAAGAAAGGAGGGAACTGCAGATAAAATAAGAAGAAAAGTTAGAAGTTAGATTTAGGATGTCAATTGTTATTTCATTTTGATTACTTCTACATTTTTTTCTGATTTATGCAACTTTCATAATAGTGCTTACCTAAATTGTAAACTCTTCTAGTGTTTATTTCCCCCAAAGACATGGTCAGTCCTGTCTTCCCTGCGCAAAGAGATCATCCTAAGGATTTTTGTGGGCTGCTGGTGATACTAAGCACAAGTTAGTATTCCATCTCAGGGGGTTGTAAGTAACCTCTGCAGAGCCAGAGGATTAACTAGCTCGCTAAAAGTAAAATACACTATTTTGTGTTACAGTAAAACACCATTTGATATTTGTGTCTTCCATCGCCACCTGTGCCCGTCCACATCACCACTAGAGATCTTGCTTTCCTGCTATGTTCTGTTCACTTTATTTTTTTCATGCATTGGCTGATGAGCGTAGATTTATGATCTGTAAAGCATCCTGTAATGCTTTATCTTCCTTTACTTTCCTATGCTTTCCTTAGATATTCCCATTTTTTCACCTTTCTGTTACTTTAAAGAGATCACAGTTCAAGTTTGACAATTCCTTCCTATTTTCTCCTTGGATTAATTCCTTAGAACGTTTTTCCATTAATTATTTCTGACTAATTAGTAACCCGTGGATGTGCCTTCATACACTCTAGGATTTGCTTTACACATTTTAAAATTCTTCTGCATCTGTGACTGTATAGGCTTGAACCAGAAATGATAACTGGTAATGGAGGTAGGCTGATACATACAGTCTGTCTTCGGTTCTAAATAATCTGTGTTCAAGAAATAAAAGTCGTTGGTTTACTGTTATTTTTTGATCCATTATTGATTTCTCTGCCAGCATAGAAATGGGTAGACAAGCAGGATGGCAATAGAAGCTTTGTTTTTATGTCTATGGTAGGATTTCTAAGGTAACAGATTAATGCTACTCTTATTTTAGTGGTCTAAAAAATTGTATGTTGCAAGTGAGTACAATATGAATATAACTATTTTGGGGAGCATTGCTACTTGTGACAGGCTGCATTTAATGGGATTAATAAAGTGTAGGTGATCCTGGCTTTTTAACCTTTCCCCTCCTGGATTAAGGCTCAGATGAAGTAGCTAAACATGGAAAGTCTCTCTTCCCACCCTATGCTTTATTCCTGGGCATGGGAAATGCTGGGATAAATCCATCATGAGTTTAAAGCTAAACAAGAAATTATTAGTTACTAGGGACAGAAATCCTGCTGACAGCAGTTTCAAATAAAGGAAATGTGCATGTTATGCTGTCAGTTTAAAACTGTAATTGGAAGCTGGCCATTTAATAGTTTGCTGCAAACAGTACTGTGTTTGATTTCCTGTGCCTGTGGAGCTTATCAGAATATTGTTGGTTTTTTACAAGGTGTTACAAAATTAAAGATAGGACTAAGGTGGATATTTGGAACAGTGAGTCAGCTTAGCTTAAGCAAACAGTGTTGTTATTCGGCATGGCTGTGAAAGGTATGAGATTTTTGTTGCATCAAATCTCACATTTACCAACCTTACCTGTTGACTGTTGTGTGTATCTCAAGCAGCGTAAGCGAGACTCTCCTGATGGGTTTTGTCATGTGAATAGTCCATCATTCTGTTGACACGGACTAATCCAAATTTTGAAGTACGGGAGGAAAAGGATGGTATAGCTTCCTTGCTCTAAGATTGAATTGCATATCCTGTTGCCCATGAAACCCAGGAGTCACAGGGACTTTCTGTCATCACCCACCTCTGGATTATTCCTTAACTCATTGATCCCTCTGAACCCCAAGGTAAATGGGGTTGGTTTTACAGTTCTTGACAAAGGTTTTGACAAGTATTTCATACAATCAGGAGGGGTTTCCCCTCAGTTATGAACATAATTTATATAGGTAAATCCAGTGTGGTGATGTCTGTTGATGGACCTTTCTGAATTGCAATGGGTTTTTATTTATCTGTACATTCAGTGATGGTTAAAATAGATGAAAATAGTGAAGATTAAGGAATATTCTCATTACGTATTTTAATTAACACTGTTTTAAATTTTAAGGAAAAAAATCATTTTAGCAATTCAAACACAAATAGAATTTCAAAAAGAAATACTATGCTATTGAAGCCTCTGTCCCATCTAAGAGCTTACACTGTCCATGATATAAAATGTAGCAAGTGCTAGTAAAAATTGTTCCATCTGGTATGGTTTAGATAGAACTAAAAAGAATTGGTTTTTTAGACATCCACATGAGTATTTTTAGTCTTTTTTTTCTCATGGTGATATGTGGAGAAGAGCAACTAAAACATTAGTGATTTGACGGTGATGCTGCAAATTCCTGTTTGGTTCTTCTGGGGAGAGTCACCTGTTTGTCATGTAAATGACATTTTAACCATGCTTAGCTAGAAGTGGTAGTAACAGTAGTAATGTCCCTACATGAAAAAGATACAGATTCACTTTTCAGTGTTTTTGTTTCCAGCGTTTATGAGAAATTGGGAACTGCTATGGCAGAAACAGGGATACTCACCTTTGACTGCTAAGCTGGTACAGCGTTGTTCTCAGTTTAAGTTCTTCAAGAATTCTGAAAAAAAAGAGAGATTTCTTTCCTCTTAGAAAAAGAGAGCCTTCCTTTTTTCATTTATTCATTTTGCATTTTATTGTAAGTAAAATTCCTGTATATTTTTAATATTATCTGATTTTCCACATTTCAGGGATACCACTGTGCAAAGCCTTACCCTACAACCTTCTGTTAAAGACGGTCTTATTGTATATGAAGATTCACCACTGGTCAGTAGTAACATTTGGATTGTATATTTGGAAATGTTTTTCATTTAAAACAAGTAGTTAAACATGCTGGCTTTTCAATTAAGAAAATTCTTTGTGATTTGGTTACTTTCATGGCATAATCAGTGAATGTGGTAACATTTTATTAACTTTCACTTTGGTCACATTTGCCACATCTGCTGTGCCAAATGTGATAGTCTTGGGAGTCTGCATGCACAAAATGAGTATGGAAAATAATTTAGTATTAACCTGACACATTCTAACTGGTAGAGTGGTATTTTCCTCCTTCTCTTTTGTAGTATCTCACAGCTACCTGCTAAGTTGGACTCCAAATAGCTGTTGCAGCCATTCTTTAGTTCTTTCAGCTACGTGTTGACAATCTAGATCCAAGCTGCATTTGCACTTCTCTGTCAGCACTCTGATTAATTCTCAGTCAGACTCCTCACTTCCCTCCCTAGCACAGCCCTTTCCATCCCTATCCTGAAGAAACAGAAATACGCACTGTTCTTGTCTCGCCTCTTCTCTCTGCTACAGTTCGGTCATAGCTTATCCCTGTTCCAAGTCCCTTTCTTGTCTGAGTGCAACTGAGATGTCACTACTACTGACTAAGAAATCAGTAATGCAGTTTCTTGCAGGTTTTTTGGGAGGGTTGTGATGTTTTGATTCTCTTCTCTTCTAGGTGAAAGCAGTGAAGTTTGGACATATTTTGGTAATTGATGAAGCAGATAAAGCACCAACAAATGTTACCTGTGTCTTAAAAACTTTAGTAGAAAGTGGTGAAATGGTTTTGTCAGATGGCAGGCGAATTGTTGCCAGTAAGTAAATGGAAAGCCTTTTAATCATTTACAGTAAAATGTAATGTGTTGCTGGTTTTCAGCAATTACATGACTAAGTAGAGACCCAAAAAAGTCCAAATAGAGAAAGTATTTGATGCTAAAAGGTTAACAATTAAAAGAATTTTTTGTCATTTTCTTCACTACTTTTGCAATAACCACAAAAGTTTTCTTAAATTGGCATTCTTGTGAATTTTGCTGAAAAATTAAAAACAGAAACAAACCAGCAAACTATAAGTTGACCTCTCTGCTTTTCATTCACCGTAAGAAATAAAGATCTAGTTGATCAAATTATGATCTTGGTTATGCCCTGGACAGTTGGAGTATAATTTGATCAGATCTAGAATTGAAGATACGAGTATATCTAAGGTTGAATTGAATTGTTAAGAGTGTCATCTTATCAAGTATTGCCTATGCTTTAAATATTCTGCAGGATGAGAGTATTTTGTAATTTAATGGAATTTAATTCATGTGAATTGCAGGAACTAAATATTTGTCATTGTTTTTCAAAGAAAGACCGTGTTTAAAATGCTTTCTTGATGTTAGTAGAAACTATAATTTATGTAATTAGTTTCTTTTTAACAATATTGGGAGTAATGTTTAAGTATGAGCGGAGCAATCATTCAGCACTCGCATGGCATAACACTTGAGTTTTGCTTGTCATTATGTGCTGTAGGTGGGCATTTTTTAAAATATCTTGCTAGCCAGTCTTAGTTATTACTGTAGTTTTTTAGAGGAGGAAAAAGAATTCCCAAACACGATGTGCCACTGGAAACATGCTGCAAGCGAAGAAGTGGGGCCAGTCTGATTAATTTTGGAGAAAGAGGGTCTTTCACATGTGTGAAATTATGTGTCTCCAGCTTCTCACATATTTTTGTAGTAACCAGGAGGAATTTTAGTCCTGTATTCCCATATCAGATGGTATCAGACCTATATAAAACCACATTTTATTCACCATTGACTGCAGCATTTTCGTGAAGTTAAATATAAACAGGACAGGTAGTCCTCATCCCAAGAATAGTGGATGCATTTTTATATTTTTTAAATTAAACACTACGGTTAAATTTTCATGAAACAAATCATGAAACTTTAAAATGAAACCTAGAACAGTCATAGTTGAATGACACGCTAAGAAGCTATTGAGCCCTTTTTTGGTAACTGTTCCTCTAATTCTAAGAACAACATAATTAGATTAGAAGAATTCTTCTAATCTAATTATGTTTGTTTAATTCATTCATAATTGCAAAGCTTAAATATGCAAGTAATAAATTTTATTTCTTTTCCAGATCACGCTCATGTAGAGGGGAGAGAAAATGTAATAGTTATTCATCCTGATTTTAGAATGATAGTTCTAGCAAATAGACCTGGATTTCCTTTCTTGGGTAATGACTTTTTTGGCACATTAGGTAAGTGATTCATATTAAATGATGATCTTTAATAGAATTTATTAATAGAATAACTGTCTTTATTCATTAGATTTCACAGGGAGAAGGGGCCCTTATGCATATTGATACTTTATTTCACATAAGACACTTGAGGTGAGATTCAACTTAAAGATTAACATGTAAATTTACATATCTTAATCTTTGTTAATGAGCATATATTGTATACAAATATAGTAAAAACATGAGCTGTAAGGAGCTTGATACCTGACATCAATGGTTAGTTAAGACAAATGCTCACTATTTTTTTCCCCCCATATCAAACAAGCCACAGGCCAGGTGCTGTCCTCTTCAGTACAAGAGATGGGAGCTTGATGGATAGTTCTTATCTCTCCTCTCAACAGTGGAGGCTACTGTCTTTTTTAATGTTAGCACTATGCTCCCTGCTTCTTAATCCTCACTAAACTCACCATGCACATGGTCGTGTATGCTAGGTGATATTGATATTGATATTGAATTCATACTAGTTTCAGGTAAGACTGTCCAAATTTCACATCAAAGTTTTTCATATCAACAGCAGCCTCATTTTGGGGTAGATCCTAAAAATCACGTGTATCAGCAAAGATTCCCCACAGCTTTATCTCACAGCAAAAGCAAGAATTTATGTTGCATAAGGGCAAGCGATGAAGAATTCATTGGCCTGTATAGTCCAGTGCTAGTATAAGTGGGCCTCTGGCAAGGCTTTGGCAGTGTTAGACCAGGGCTATGAACTGAACAGCCCTCCAGACTCCACTGACTGTGTTATCTATGTTAGTTTAGCCATTAATGTGCAGGCATCTTAATTTATGTGTTTTTATCTGTTAGTTTTGGCTGTAATGCTTATTCTGCAAGAAATAGGAACGTACTCATAAAAGCAGGTGCAAACCCTGTTCCGTATTGCATGATAGCTTTTTGTTTTTCAGATGTATTTCCCAGTGAATGGGTATTCTGTGTCAGAGACTCATTGACTTTGAATTTCACCTAGCTATGTTGCCCCAAGATGTTTTAGTATAGCCTATTTCTTTTTCATGACCTAATTTCCCTCCTTACATGAATCTTTTAAACAAAATTTATCATCCCAGCATTATTGCTTTTGGCCCACATGTCAGAAGCTTAGTTGAGGTTATAGGGTTCTACATTGATTTTGTTTTTCAAGCATAGGGACTCTTCTGCTTTTAATCTCAGTCCTTTTTCAGCATTTAGCAGGATCTGATCATGCTTCTGCAAAGTTTTATACAACTGTTAAAGAAGTCTTTATGAATAAACTCAATTTTATAGATTGTGTGATTGAGACCAGTTTAATGCAAATATATGGAAAGAGTATCTTGCCAAATTTCTTACCCTACTTTTGATAGGATAAGAGGAAACGGTCTCAAGTTGCACCAGGGGAAGTTCAGACTCGACATTAGAAAGAACTTCTTCACTGTTAGAGTCGTTAAGCATTGGAATGGACTCCCCAGGGAGGTAGTGGAGTCATCGTCCCTGGAGGTGTTCAAAAAACGTTTAGATGTGGCACTTCAAGACATGGTTTAGTGGACAGGGGGGCATCAGGTATACGGTTGGACTTGATGATCTTTGAGGTCTCTTCCAACCATAATGATTCTATGATTCTATGATTCTATAAAAGAAAGTATTTCCTCCAGACCTCTCAGTTGGGTTTGCATTAGGGCTTTCCTGCCTATCAAGATTTCCCTGCATCCTGTGGTGTTTTGAAGGTGTTCACAAATTGGTCCCATTCAACTTGCTATTCATTCTTTAAACCTTTTTTATTTTTTATTTTCTTTTTTCTGCATTCATTTGACATGTGTTTCTACTTGAAGTTAATTTCTCCCTTGTGATCACTTTCATTAAAATGACAGGAGAGATCTCCATGTTTCCAGGAACTTTGATGTTCTTCATAGCAAGTTTGTCCTTCACATTTTTCAAAGTAGTTTTTGTCTTTTTTTTTTTTAAACAAGCAGGTACTTAGCATCCTCTTGAGCCATTGCTTTTCCATTTAAGGTGCTGTATGAAACTTAAAGGGGCTACCGTGATGATATCTCCTTATAAATTACTCAACTATATGCCTTTTTTCTTTTTAGGGGACATTTTTAGTTGCCATGCTGTTGATAATCCCAAACCCCAGTCTGAACTGGCTATGCTTAGACAGTATGGTCCTGATGTTCCCGAGCCGATTCTTCAGAAACTGGTGGCTGCTTTTGGAGAACTGAGGAGCTTAGCTGACCAAGGAATTATTAACTATCCCTATTCAACTAGAGAAGTTGTGAATATTGTAAAACATTTACAGGTACAGTACATCAGATTTCATTGATAACTTGAGTTCATCACTACCAAGTTTTTAATGCCTGAAGGTTTTAGAAAAAGATGCCATTATTGTTTGTGCGTTTTTATTTCATTCTTATGAAAAGTTATGCATTTTGAGAGAATCATCATATTCAGATGTTCAGATAGTCTGAGGGTAAGGATTGCAGATGTACACAGGCAGATATTTTTTCTATATGGTTATTTACAGATATAAAAAACACCTCTGAGTGTCTGTTTTTCTACTGTGTGAGAAAATATCACATTCATACTGTGAATACAGTATGCAATGTTCATACTAATCTTCATTATAAAATTCTGTATTCAATAGACAATACTTACTGGACAGTGCAACTGTTCACTTCATGCTGCTATAAAATTTTGGTTTTAATCATTTCCTGGGGGAAAACAAGTTCCTGGTGCGTAACAGTAATACATCATTGTTGGAATTTTTCTAAGGAAAGTGTTAGATGGATAACAACTTAGCAAACAGGTACTTAGGATCCATGATTGCTTCCTACACACATTTGAACTGTAAAATCGTGACTTCTAATTTGATGATGATCTTTTTTTTTAAAGATTACAGTAAAGTCTGACTTTATAAATTGAAGGATACTTTTTGTCTCAAGTATTTGAAATATAAAGTATTTTCATGCTCTTCGAAGTAGCAGTGCTTTTATTTTGTCCTGTTACAATCATAAAATTGGTAATTTGTTAATTTATAGACTACTTCTAGAATTACTGAATCCTGGATTGAAAAAAAGATTAGTCAAGATATTAATTTATTACAATTAGAATGTAATTTATCACAAATTATTTTGACCTACTGTTCCCATGTTTAACACTGCATAGTATAACAAGGTTGCATGATGGTTTTATGTTTGTGCTCACAAGTATACTCGCATACATTCATCCATATACACAGACATTTAGATCCTGCAACTTAGAATTACTACTTTTAAAAATCTTCAAGTCATCTAGATTTCTGGAGAGGATAGATTTTTGTGCTCTGTGGTCTCTAGAGTGCAACGAGATCTTGAGACAAAGTGAATTGGTGCTACTATGATACCAATAATTTAAAGAAAAAATAATGCTCTCTTTATAACTTTGTACTAAGGGTTATCAAAATTCAGACCTAAAAGCTGAGGAATCCATCCAAATAAACACATAAGCAAAGTAGTTTATTAGGATCCATTGCCAGTTGATAGGTATTTGTTTGCCAACTGATAGAACATATACATGCTGATCTCTAAACACAGAGCTACATTTGAAATGAAAGTGGAAAAAATTACAGACTTGAAGAACAGTTGCTGTGCTGCTGAGGAGCTGGTTTTGTTAAATGAACTCCTTCCTGTCTTCATACCCTGTGGCTGTTCCTACCTTCCCTCCTGGCTTCTTTCCTTCACCATCGATCTCCAAGTAACCTAAATTTGCGCTATCTTCTGTCACTATCTGATGCGGAAACATAAGACTTAATTCTTTTTTTCTTTAAGTGTGAATAGCATCTAAATGAAGATTGAAAGAGCTGCACTGCTATTTATCTTAAGGACACTTACTCTCTGCTTCTGTCTCCTTCACTTAACCAAACTGGTATGGTCACTTCAACCTGGACATTGGGCACAGATCAGCAGGGAGGTTTCCCGTCTGCTACGTTTTCACCTCTTTCAAAGTCAAGTGTAAATATCCAAATAAATCTCCAACATGTAGCTTTGATTTCTTCTGTAACATTTGTTTTCAAGATTGCAGTCTCTTTGAAAGGATGCAACATTTTGTTTACTGTAACTTGTTTTTCAGTCTGAATAATAAAAAGACTGGGAGTAGCCAAATGTAAACAATGAATATAAACATAATGGTTATTCCAAAGTAAGAAGCTTTTAGGTCTTCAGGTAGAGAAGAAAGAGGAAGGAGGGAAATGAGTCAATAAAATTGCTGATCCTTAGGAAGGAAGGAGGGAAGTTAGTCATGTTGTTAAACAATTTCCCTTACAGCAGTTCCACAGCCCCACTCTCTTTGTACTGTTATGTTGATTTCTTTCACATAATTTTGGAATTTTTGGCTTCATAAAAAAGGATTGGGTGTTTTGGAGAAAAAATTGCTGTTGATTACTGTTATCTGAGAGCGCATCTGAGCATTGGGGATAGTCAGTTAAAAATATTTTGATTACTGTGGCATCAACTTACTATTAGGCTAATCACTGCACTCTGATTTAACTGTGATCTTCAACATACAGGATTGTGTCTACAGTGTAGTTAAAAGAGCATATTCCCATAAAGGTTATGCAAGTAGGGAAACTGTTTATATAAAATACTCTAAGGTACACACAGAGATGTTACTTGTAAGAGGAAGAAACAATTTAGTTGTAGCTTAGACACTGCATTCAGAGCTAGGTTGCCTCTATACTAACTTTTTGTTAAGGAAAGGTTTTTTTCATGAAGCTCAGGATACAAAACTAGTTTGAAGACCTGAAACTGCAGGCATGGGGCAAGTTGTCTATTGCAAGTGCCTAACTTGGTTGCTGCAACTATTTCTCTCCACAGATTTGAATTTCGGTCTTGCAACTCTAGATTGCAGGTGACCTGAATATAGCCTTTTTTCCTTGCTCGCCTGCAGTTTTCAGACTGTGTCAAATGTCAAAAATATTGATGTTAGTAATGGCTTACAGGCAAGCTGAGAAGCTCTGCTCTTGCTCCGTTGGGTTGCCATATGCTGCCCATAACTACCGATATATGCTATGACTGCTTCTCTGCAATCTAATATGCTAGTTTTCATGAGACCTTTTGTGTGTTGTTTTGCAGAGTCAACATTCACCCAATGTCCCTGATAGATGTTAATCAGGCAAGCTACATTAGTCCGAATAAAATGGAAATAGCTTTTTTACTACCTCTATTGAGTTTGGGAAAGCTAAGATTTTTTTCTGATAGGCCTTCTTTCTTGTTTGTATCTGGGATTGCTTTCTAATAGTAGACACTAGTATAACAGTTTTCAAGCAGTAAAGGTCTACGGTACCTTCTGGTCCTGAAGTCATTTGGGCCTGTTCAGTAAGCTTTTGTGCTAAGATAGTACTTTTTTCTGGTCAACCTAATCTCGAAAGAAAACCAGGCTTATCAAGTCACTTTCTCACCTTGCTGCCAAGCACACATCGATAATAACCTTTTACCCTTTTGGCCAACCACAGTGAATCTCAGTTACCAGTTTTCAAAGATAATTAGGTTTCTACTGGTTTAATCAAAGTCAGTGGCTATGTAACAGAGAGGAACAGACTGAAATTGGTGTTCCTGTGAATTGTAAAGGCAGGGGGAGAATCCAGCTGTTTTGCTTGGCAGTAGATGATGCCCACTAAAGACACGAGCACTGGTTAATCAATTAGTATGCCCGTCGCTCAGGATGAGCCATAGACGTGGTGCTTCTTGCCCTGCTGACAGGACAACTGAGGAGGCACAGAGAGAACTGGCAGCGTTCGGTGAAAAGACATTGGGGATACAGGGGGAAGCCAAGGACATGGAGGAATGAGAAAGTAGGGTGAGATCTGTCAGTGTCCTGGGGACAGGGTGGGCCTTTGGGGTGGTGCTGGCAGGAGGGGAAATGTGCGGGCATCTGATGGCACTAGAATATGTAGGGAAGTGAGTCGTCATGAGAACACAAAGTAGAAGTCTAAAACAAAAATTTGGACTCATTACAGACTGGACACCACATAATTTGTCACTTTGTTTTCAGGATAGTGGTAGAAGTACAGTAGACCTCAATGCGTATAGCGTATTTTAATTAGTATTCTGTATCTGTACTAGGAAACTACTATTTTGCTGATAGCTTTTAAGCAGACTATAGGAATACAGGTACTCATGGAAAGTTAGATCCCTAAAATTATGTATATTTCACTAAGCCAAATTCTGTCAGAACTCTGCATTGAATCAAGCATTATATATATACACATACATATATATATATATATATATAAAAATGTAAAATTGTTAAAAACAAAACCTTACTATTTTAAGGAATAGCCAAGAATCAAAGCTGAGAAAATACTGTAAGGTACACACGGAGATGTTACTTGTAAGGGGAGGAATCAATGAATGAGAACCAGACAGACTGATGAGAGATCAATATTTTCTCCAGTAATCTGGTTTTAAAAATCAATAGAAACCAAATGATTTTTTTAAGTGTTCACCTTGAACATTCAACTTTTTTTTTCTCTCTCTTCAAATGAACTGTCCTTGTCTTTGTTCAGTAAGCAGTTATCCAGGCAGTTATTAAAAAGTGGTTGGATTTATTCTGATTGAAACAAGAGAGTTGTGAATTTTTTATTTATTTTTTTTTTAATAACTGAAGTAGAGGGCCTTTTGACAAGTGGCTTGTGTTCAGAACAGGTTTTATTGACAGCAGTGATCAGTTGTACCTGAGGAAATAAATTTTTTATGACGTCTTACTGATACAAAAGGCTTGAAACTATTGAGGCAGTTTGTTGAGGAGAAGGATATTGGTGTCAGAAGTTATGCAATGATTCAGAAAACCATGGACATACTTGGAGACTACTAGTGGAAACCAGGTAATATTTGAAGCACTTGACCAAGGTTTCTGCAGTATCTAGTGCAGGGCAGGTAAATGAGTAGGTCATGAGTGAACAGGATAGCTTGGTGCCAGTTTGTTGGTTGTGCTTTGCAGAGAGAATACAGAAAATGCGGTATTCATCATCATAAATGTTCTAAAATAATTACTTAAGGAAAGGGTTTGGTTATATAGAGTATGCACAACTCTGGACATGTCTTTTTCTTGTTATCAAAAAGAAGACTCACTTGAAAACAGACTGAGGTAAGGTCCTGCACACTGAGTACTAAGTAGCTTTACATGTTTTTAACTGTAATTGTGATGTACATTTTTGTAAGTCTGTGGGCTTTTTTTTTCAATATGATGTTTACTCTGACTCCAAGGTGCAATTTACATTCTAGAAGTTAGCACTTTCACTACTAAACATTGTCACAAACTTTTCACGTTTAAGTTACATGTGAAATATTTATAGTCTTTAGTTAAATAGCTGTTGGGAGAAATTTTATTTTTAATACCTGTTTCATTCAGTAAGGAATTGACATTGTAACCAGGATGGCGCAAGCTGTAGGGCAACTTTATATTATCCCACAATAACTTGTATTTCGCTAAGCTATAATAATGCAGAACTTCTAACAGGTTCCTCATGGACAGGTTTAAAAAGCAGGACATAGTTTAGCGTGCTTTTATACCAACACTAGTACTGAAATATTCTGTGGCATGTACACCACAGATTAAAAAAAGGTTTGTACAACTTATTTCTAGCAGTGGTATTCCATTCTACCACAATAACTAGCTAATTTTAGTATTGCTTGTGTCACGGATATTTTATTACAGAGATTAGATATTTATTAAGTTGGGAAAATATTAAGCTCCTGACCAAGCCTGATGTTTGACTGAAAGTACAGGTCAAAACATTTATGAAAATTTTCTGGTTTCTTCTATTTTAGTTTTTATTCAGGACTCAAATATCTTTACTTTTAATACATTTATAAATTTCTCTGACACTTGTGTTAAGTCTGTTTTTCAAGCTTTTTGTACCAGCCTTGCTCATTAATGGGGAAAAAACAATTAAGAGTTCAAGTCTCTAAAATACTTCTTCACATGTTTATCTTCATCACTGTAAATGTGCCATACAGAGATGGGGCATCCAGGTCCTTGTCTCAAAGATCTAGTATTTGGAGGAAAAGCATATGAAGAAAAAGCCAGAAGTTTAAAATAAAAAGATTCTCACTCCCATCTCTTGCCAAAAAAAGTAAAATAAAGCAGTTGAGTGGTAAAGTTCTAGGATATATAGTAATTTGGTGATTTTTTAAAAAATTCTTTTTATTTACTCCATTTACATTTCTGATGGGTTGACCCTGGCTGGGCACCAAGTGCCCACCAAAGCCGCTTTGTCACTCCCATCCTCAACTGGACAAGGGAGAGAAAATGTAACGAAAGACTCCTGGGCTGAGATAAGAACAGGGAGAGATCACTCACCAGTTAGCGTCATGGGCAAAACAGACTCAACTCAGGGAAATTAATTTAATTTTATTACCAATCAAATCAGAGTAGGATAATGAGAAATAAAGATTAAGTCTTAAAGCATCTTCCCTCCACCCCTCCCTTCTTCCCAGGCTTAACTTCACTCCCAATTTTCTCTACACCCTCCCCACGAGTGGCACAGGGGGACAGG
>NW_009618659.1:3844-4169 GCF_000690535.1 Cariama cristata | reverse complement strand
GCGCCCTCTGCTGGCTGCCACCAGGGAACCTTTTTCCCCCAAGTCTCAAGCATTTTAAATCTAGTTCTCAACAATCATTTCCCTTTAAAAAGACAAAGAAAATATACAATGATACTGTGTTGGTTTATTAATGCACAAGTATTATTATATTAGTTTTAAATAAGCAAACACAAAATATCCCATAACAACGGCGAGAGTATAGATGCCTGTCATTTTCTAGCTACAATCTCATTCAAGAGTTAAGGTGGGGAAAAAAATGGCATTTTCAGAACTGCTTAGGCATCTTAAGTCTCCAATACAATTAATCTACTAAAGGGCTAAGCCA
>NW_009618659.1:0-3800 GCF_000690535.1 Cariama cristata | reverse complement strand
ATTAAATTGCTTTTTTTTTTTTTTTTTTTTTTTTTTTTTTTTAACTTGTAAAGCATCAATACCTCTGATTTACACAAGAGAAAGACAGGCCATACAATTTCAGGTGTATTCTGACAATTTCTGAGTATTCTGTGCAGAGATATTTCTGTGGGCCCAAGCACAAGAGCATCTGTGGCGACAGCACCTCTGACCTTTTTGGATCCCCTTGGAAGTGCTGCAGTTCATCGTATGGTTTTGCTTACAAGTTTGGGGTTTGTTCTGTAGATGTCACCTAACCGTGCTTAGAAAAACAGCCACTCTTGGCTGCATCGATTTGTAATTTTATGCAAGAGACAGTGCACAACTGGCTTCTGCTGGCTCCTGCTCAATCTCGAGCACTTGAGAAGTCTTGTGATGCCACAAGTCTGATCTGAAATCAGGACTTACATCCTCACTCGGCTGGGGTCCAGGTTAGTGACACAACAGTGACATTCTTCTTTAGGTCACATACTCCCCCCTCCAAAACCAAAAAATTACTGCTCTCTATTTTCTGACTTTCTAATCCTTTATCGAGCTAATTCGTTCCATTTTAGAATAGCCTCAAAGAATTTTAAGCTGCTGATGTGATCATTTATCTACACAAGACCTGGCCAGATTTTGCTCTTGATAAAGGCTGCTTTAAGCAGATCATTTGTACAGTAGTAAATATGTTTTCCAGTTTTGGCTATCCTAGCAACTTAAGGGTAATTGGCTATACCCTGCGTTGGTAACCCAAATACTTAAAACCACGAGTGGTTAAAGTTTAATCTGCTGCCATGATGATGTGGCAACAAAAGCTGTGTGTCAGGATTCATTCTTCGCCTGGAGAACACAGTGGCAGTAACACTCACGTAGTATGGTCCCTTACGGAACATGGGATGAGTAAAGCAGACCTTGTTAACAGTTGAAAGTAGGATTTTCCACCATGAATGGACACCCAAACTGCTCTGCTAACCACACTAAAATTTGGAGTCATTATTTAGTACTTGCACTGGGTATCCCTCAGCTGACCATTAACATAGCATCCGTGATCTTCAACTGCACAGTCATCTTCACCAGAATGGCAACAAAGGATCTGCACAAGCCTATCTCTATCCTCTTCTGCAATTTGGCTTTGTCTGATCTCCTCACCAGCTTTTCTGGCTTTTGGATTTCAATGCTGTTCATCACCAATCCTGACGTTACAATCTTTGGATCCGAGGATATGCTTGCACCTTACGCCTTATATACTATGTCTATTTTATCCACCATCTATAACTTGGTAAGCATTGGAATTGAACGCTATCTGGCTGTGGCTGAAAGCATGAGGACAAGATTCAGGGTTGCTAGAAACCATTCCATAGCTGTAGTTTTAATTAACTGGGTCCTTGCTTTCTTTTTGGGCTGCTTGCCATTGATGGGGTGGAACTGCTTGCATACAGAAAAAAATCTCTCTGTCCTCTACAGTCCGTTTTGTGTCGACTACCTCATCTTCATCGCTATTCCCAATGTTGTGGTGGCTTTTATTATACCTCTGTTCACTTACCTTAGAATCATTATCATCCTGAGGAAAAGAAAGCTGAGAATGAAAGCATGTGGGCAAGCTACCGGCACCTACAAATCAGCTGAAATCCAGGTTGCCAGAACCAGTATTTTTATTTGGCTCCTGGCGTTGATCTCCTATGCTCCTTTTTTCGCAGGAGTCATATTCGATGCCACTAACCATCAGTGCCACACTGATCTCTACCCAGGCATCTACATCTTCCGCAACTGCACGGCTATGCTGATAACCATGAACTGTTTGGGAAACCCCATCATCTATACCCTGAAAGTCAAAACTCTGGGGGCTAAACTCAAGGCTCTGAAATGCCTCTCCACCAACCGTGTCCGTGCCTGCACCATCGAGAACATCTAGCCGGGACTGCCCTTGCTCCAGGACTGCTGGTGTGCCTGACCTGGACAATGCAGTCAGAGATCTGAAATAATGCCGGATTCCTGTCCTGCTCCTGGAAACCGCCGTGGGGCACGGACACCAGCACGGACAGCCACAGAGGCTGGGGCTGGAGCTTTGTGGCTTCTCTCAGCAGCTTTCGTAGTCTTTGGTAGCGAGTGAATCAGGTGCAGCGTTGCGGGGGTGTGCAGCTTTCCTTCGTGGAGCAGTCTGGTGCGCGCGCCTGGTTTGCCTAGCCTCTAAATGGAAATAGGAGAGCTGTTGTGCTCGGAGATAAAAATAACTCCATTAGCCATGTTTACTTTGCGCGTGGAAATAGGCTTCTGTTGTGCTCCCTTTTGTACTATCTGTATGGTTTTGAAGACAGTTAAGTGGCTAGAAAATTTTCAGTAATCTGGGGGAAAACGTAGTTTTGCTTTCTCATTTACAGTCAGTCACATTGTATCTTTGAAAATGTGGTGAATCTCTTTATTAATGGGGGCACTCAGCACTGTTTTACTGTTGCAATTTTGACTGCAGTGTGTAGCTGGATTACATGTTTTTGTGAGAAATTTGTGACTACGCTTTTCATATTTCTGCTTATAAATAGTGGCACACTCGTGTCCATGGCTTTGGAAGTTTGCACTGCTCTAGGAGACAACCTGACCCGAATTTTTCAGTCTCAGAATTGCAGTCACGTTGCCTGTACAAAACAAAACAAAATAAAAGTATCAAGACCAAGTATTTTGTGAAAGGAAAAGATCTCTCCAAAAAAAAAAAGAAATTGGCTACTGAATAGTGAAGCTGTCAGATCCTAGTAGAGATGAATGCTTATTCTTAGCTCTACAGGGATATTGACTAGAAGAATCTCGATGCTTACATTTCTTATCGCTTGCATAGTTACCAATTGAGAAGCCTTGATCGAATAGATCCTGGTGACACCAGCTCATCTTTCTGGTTTAAAAGTATGCTCAAATGCTGCCCAACGGTGTTACACCAGTGTGACAATCCACGCGGCGGTGACGTTCTCACAGTCATGATGCACACGCACACAGCCCAACCAAGATCAGCTCTTCCAGTACAGGTTGGGGTTTTCAGGGATTTCTTTCCAGTTTGTTTGCTTTGTTGTCATTGTTTCAGCATCCTAAAGGGCTCGAGTGAACTAAGAACAAAATCCCATTAATCTGTTCCTGAGTGGGTATGAGAAAAGAGCGTGTTTTGTGTGAGAAATGGGTTCACCCACTAGTGTAACAAACCGGCAAGCGCCTACCCTAACAAATCCAATACTTGGTGGTTTGCGTTCAGGGCTATAAACCCCCTTCTGTGCTACTTTACACTGAAGAACGCTGGGAGAATTTCTTTTGTCTGCATTAAAATGCAGACATTTAAGGCAATGGATGGCACTAAATGGTACATAATTAAAGTGAATTATTTAAAAGGATAATGTAACTGAGGCAAGGTAAATCTGGCCCCATTTTTTCCTGCTGGACACTGCCGCTCGGTCCGTGTTTTCGGTTATCGCCACCACCGCCAGCCTCGAGCGCTCGGGCTAGAAACCGAACATCTACCGGGCGTATTTCTACCTCAACTTAGTAAGAGGAGATTAAACCAAAACTTAGCACAGGGTAGATGATAAAGGTCAGCTCGGGGGTGGTTTCATTATGTGATATTTATTATATGATAAGATTTCTATTCATCTCCGTACCGACACCGGCAATTTCAATGGGTGATGTGTAGCGACCAGGCCATCCAACGCGTCACCGCCTAGCGCAGTGATCGTCATTTCAAAAGCGAATAGCGGCTGGAATCCAGCCAAAACCCCCTCAACCACCGGAGACAGTCACACACACACACACATAGAGATATATATATA
>NW_009618658.1:355-5664 GCF_000690535.1 Cariama cristata | reverse complement strand
GGGATGAGGCTGGGGCTGCGGCTATAGGGGACACGTTCTCTCCCCCCCGCACATGGGCTGGGGTCCCCCAGGCCAGCAGCTCGCTCTGCCGCAGGGCATGGCGTGGAGGAGCACGGGGATTTTTTAATACTCCAAGGAATTTATGGAGTGCGTCTGAGGCACAGTGCTGCTGTCACTGCAAACCTCTTCCCACAAATCCCACTTCCAACACCAAAAGCTCTTTTTCCTAATTAAAAAAAAAAACCAACAACAAACCAAAACCCAACCAACCACAAACTTCAGGGTTTCCACATGAAGCTGTTCCAGAAATGTTTCTGCCCAAAACAGCTGCACATGGGGATCTCCCTGGGCTCTCTGTAACGCCTAGTCGGGTGCCGTTCCCCACAGCTCGGAGCTCAAAGCCCAGTGACCGGGCACAGCAGCACTGTCCCACAGGGGCTGTTTGGTGACATCATCTCACTCCTGCAAATGGAACCCCAAAATCACCAAAGATGCTTTTTTTTTTTTTTTCTCTCTCCAGAAGACACTCCAGAGCAACCTGGTTTTTCTACAAAAAGAGAAAGAAGAATTTAAGCCCAAAGGAGAAGAGAAGAGCGATGCCCTGCTGGTATGTGTTCCTCCGTGGGCACACCGTGCCCCCCTGCCTGCTTACCCACCCGTCTTCACGGGCACATCCCGTCTGTCCCTCTCCCCATATATATTTATCTCTCCCCACAAATATCTCTCTCTCTCCCTCTCTGTCCGTCCCATGTATCCTTCTTCCATCCTGCTCTCATTCAGACTCTGCTCTCATCTTGGGTCCACCAACATCCGGACTTGCCACCCCTCTGCCCGCTTCCACTCTTCCAGCTTTTCCTCCCCAAAACCTCTTCCCCTTTTCCCCATGATCCGTGCCCCCCCCCCCTCCGCAGCACCGGGTCCCCGTGCCCGCACGGAGACAGCCGGAGGCCGGGATGGCTCAGGGGGCCTCTGCCGGGTGCCTTGCAGGGGGAGGTGGCCGCGGAGCGGCAGAGGCTGCGGGACACCTTCAAGCATCTGCAGGAGTTCCTGCGGGACCAGGAGGACTGCGTGCTGGCCCTGCTTGACCGGGCTCACAAAGAGCTCGCCAAGGAGCGCGACGAATATGTCTCCAGTGTTTCGGTGAGGAAATCGCTGCTGGAGACGCTGATTGCGGAGATTGAGAAGAAACGTGACCAGCAGGTGGTCGAATTCCTTATGGTGAGGCTGGGTCACCCACCCGGGGGCTGTGACCCCCCAGCAAGGCTGGGGTCACCCTCTGCACCCCGATCCCCGTGCAGCCCACAGCGACTGTTACTCACTGCCCCACAGACCGTGGTTCTTCTGGCAGCTCCAGAGCTGACGTGGTGTTTTCTCTTTTCCAGGATGTTGGCAAAACCCTCAGCAGGTACGAAACGGGCTCAGCGTCGCTCTCCTCCCGCGCGGCTCTTTCGGGCAGAGGTTGGGAAGCGCTGCAGGCGGCTGAGCAGCAGCAGCCGGGAGGGAGCTGGCTTTGCCCTCCTGAGTATTTGGGATTTAATGTGATATTACCTGGAACCAGAGGTCGTTGCACCCCTGTAAGAGATGGGGTTCCCACGCCAATAGCTGGGACTCAGCTCCCCTCAGTTTGGTTACTGCAGGGGGTTTGCCCCCCTGTTTCCCTCCTGTTGCCGGCTGACTGCTGGGGTCTGAGCTCCTCTCCGTGCTGTTTCCCTCTCAGCTGTGAGGCGGCCAAGGCCCCGATCCCAGAGCCGGTTTCCCCGGAGCTGCAGAGGACCGTTGAGAGCCTGTCCGAGATGAGCCAGCTGGTCGTGGATGCGGTGGCCAGATTCAAAGGTAAAGCAAAGAAGCGGCGAGTGATGCCTTGCTGTGTAGCCGGCGTCTGGGCCCCAGGCGGGCGTGCTGCTGCCCCGGGGCCCTGAGCACTGCTGTCTCCGTGCTGTGCTTCCCCCGGGCTGGGCTGCAACAGGAGATCCTCACTGCCTGGTGCTTCTGCCCGGGATTTGGGAGCAAAACACGCCTGTTCCAGACGGGCCTCGTCTCTGAGATGGGCTCTGGTGGAGCCTGGGGGTGTGGGAGCTGGGGAGCGAGCTCCACGTCTGGCTTGCCGTCCTGATGGGGAGCAGGAAAGATGCCACAGGAGGAGAGCGCCTCACGCATCTTCCTTTCCTTCCTCTAGTGAACCTGCAGAGCGGGATGGACAGAGAAAGGGGTAAGTTTCTGGAGCTGATGGGCACGAATGAGGCAGAAAAGCTTTCCAGAATGAGTTTCCTTATGTCCTTGGGACAGAGATGGGTTCACACCACAACATCTAAATCCAGGGTCTGTCTAAATCTGGGTCGCTTCGTTTTGCCTAGGCCTGCTATAAAAATCCAGGTGCGTCCCTGTGCCCGGCAACACCCAGCGACGCTGTCCTCTAACACCAAACGAGGGCCAGGACAGCATGAGACCCTCGGTCCCCGTCTCTGGAGACTTTATTCTTGTGCCATGACGTGTCAGGCTGCGACTAGTTAAGCAGAGGGGCCACATGTGTTTTGAGCTGGCTTTTAGGCACAGATTGGGAAGGTTTTTGCAGGTGCTTGGGGTCCACGCGGTCCTGGCAGCATCGCAGGGCTTGGGCCTGGGCCTGGCTGGCGGCGTTTGTGCTGAGGCGGTCTCTGCCCTCTCGGTTTTCAGGATGAGGGACCTGACGCGCAGGACAGGCGTGCCTCAGGTTCCCCCATGCTGTGGTCCCCGCCGTGAGCCAAGGCCCCGGAGGAGTGGGTTTAGCAGAGGGCCTGGGGTGGTGGCACTGCGCGGTGACACCGCTGTGGCCTTGTGGGACAGCCGCGGGATGGCAGCAGAACATCCCAGGTGAAGGGGCAGCTCCGGCTCTGCGGTGAGGTTGCCAGGTTTCTCGGCGGAGCAGGGTTAGGAGCTGGTTTTCCCTTTGGCGAGCACTCATCGCCCTCGTCGCTGGAGCCGCGACTGGCCTGGCACCACTGCTGCCTTGCAGGCAACGCCTCCTCCTCACACCCACGGGGAAATGTTGCTCCCCCACACCCAGCCTGCCTGCAGCCCCGTCGCGCTTAAAGCCAGCCATATCCAGCAGACTTGGAAGCAGGTTTAGTAAAGTCTGTCCCCTGCCTGTGGGGACGCTGCCTGGCTCAGTCTCACTATAGGGAGCGTTGCTTCGCCCGTGGGGCCCAGTGGGGAGGGCAGCGAGGGTCCCGTGTCCCATGCCGCCCGAGGGGGCTGTGGGTGCTGCATGGGGGCACTCGTGGGGCACAAGTGCCTGCTGTGCTCGCAGGAAATGTCCCGGCCCCGTGGAAGAGGAGGGAGAGGTGCTGGTTCGCTCCTCGGTGGGCAGCGGATTGACGTTTCTCTCTGTTGTGCATTAGTGAAGGTGACGCTGGACCCGGAGACGGCAAGCCCGTACCTGATCGTCTCAAAGGACTGCAAAACTGTGCTGCTGGGAGACAGCCAGCAAAGCCTCCCCGACACCCCCAAGAGATTCACGGGCAGCCCCAGCGTGCTGGGCTCCCAGGGGTTCACGGCAGGGAGGCATTACTGGGAGCTGGAGGTAGGGGACGGGGACAGCTGGGCCGTGGGGGTGGCCGTGGAGTCCGTGCGGAGGAAGGACTCGCTCAACATGGCCATGGGGAAGATCTGGGCCGTGCGGCTGGACTGGAATCGTCAGTACACGGCGCTCCACATGCCCCCCACCCCGCTGGTACTGAAGGAGGAGCTCCGGAGAATCAGGGTCCACCTGGACTATGAAGCGGGCCGAGTGACCTTCTACAATGCGGAGAACATGATGGAGATCTTGCAGTTCAAGGCCTCCTTCACCGAGAAGGTCTTCCCGTACTTTTGGCTCTGGTCACAAGAAACCTACATCAAGCTGTGTGCCTGATGGGGTGGGCTGTCTCTCGGTCCCCTGCCCGTGCCCTTGGCTAGCTGAGCAGGCAAGAGGCATGGGAACGATGCAGCATCGTGTTGCAAATTGTCTGCAACTCTGCCTGAGCTGGGTCCCCTCTGCACATTGCTGCATCTTCTGCCAAGTCCTTTGGAGCATTAAAGATGTGTTGCCCTGCTTGGGGGTGTCTGCATGCTGGTGTGCTGGCCAAATCTCGCAGTGACAGTGTCCCACCCGTCCCTGCGGGCACTGAGGACACACACAAATGAGCAGGAGAGGGGCAGGGAAGACGCTGTGATTGCCCATGCTGGTCTTTGTGAGCGCTGCATGGCTTGCTTTGTCTCGGTGTGGTGTGCTCTGTTGTAGGCAGCATGGGGGTGCAGCCACCCCACACTTGGGAACTTGGGGTGGAGGGGAGGGGACACGGCCAACCAGAGAGCTGGAGTGAGGGCACAGCCCCAGCCTCTCCAGGCTGGTAGAGCGGCAGCGATGGGGATGTGATGGGGGTCTGTGAGATCCTGGTGGTCAGAAAGGGAGCAAATGCCATGTTGCCTAATCCAGGAACCAGGAGCATCTGGTGGGTGGCAGGGCCCAGGCAGAGGGACACGGGTCATGTCCTGGAGCTGTGGGATCCCCTGGCAAGGCCTTTAACGTTTCTGCATCAGGCTGAGAACACTGGACCCAACGTGATCATCTGTGTAGCCGGAGACAGCATCCTCTGAAAGCACCACAGGGAGATCCGGCAGAGCGCATCTGCCAGGGACTGGGTTTGACAGCAGAGATCTGCAAACCCTTATGTGAGGAGAAGACGTGCGACGTGCTGGAGCCACGCTGCGTGTCCCAGGCACTTCACTGTATCGCCCTGTTTCTGCACCTGTAAAATGGGACCGTGTGTTTTGGAGCTGGGACTGCTCCCCTGCAGCGTCCACAACCGGCGAGGCCTGGGGGACGACCCCTCCGTTCCAGGGCACAACCATCGCTGCCTCCATCCCGCTCCGTGACCGTGGGCAGGGAAAAGGGAAGGCGGGGCAGCGGGCCCTCTGGAAAGCTGGGCATGGGTCTGGTCTGAAGGCAAAGAGCAGCGCCTGGGTAAATGTGGGAGTCTCTTGAAGGCCGTGGACAGGAGCGGGGTCTGCAGCGGTCACTCGCAGCGGCCCAGCGCGTGGTGCCTGCACGTCCCTCTTCTCCCGCTCCGATGGGACGAGAGGAAATGGTCTCAAGTTGCGCCAGGGGAGGTTCAGGCTGGACATTAGAAAGAACTTCTTCACTGTTAGAGTCGTTAGGCATTGGAACAGGCTCCCTAGGGAGGTGGTGGAGTCATCGTCCCTGGAGACGTTCAAAAAACGTCTAGATGTGGCACTTCAAGACATGGTTTAGTGGACAGGGTGGCATCAGGTGTACGGTTGGACTTGATGAT
>NW_009618658.1:0-249 GCF_000690535.1 Cariama cristata | reverse complement strand
TGTGCCCTTTTTCCCTCACCTTTCCCGGTTTTACCCGCTTCTCCTCAGGGCCAGGGCGGGTGGAGCTGTGGCGGCAAAGCAGCGGTGCCACAGAGGCGGGGAACTACATTTCCCAGCATGCAACGCGGAGGACGGCAAGAGTGCCACGCTTTGCTCTCCTCGGCGTTGCATGCTGGGAAATGTCGTCCCCCGTTGTCACGCAGTCTTGCTCCTTGAGGCACCCTATTGGTTGGCTTCTCCATTGGGCAG
>NW_009618657.1:321-4075 GCF_000690535.1 Cariama cristata | reverse complement strand
CGAGATTAGAATCTAACAAGGCCCACTCGTTTTGTTTGCCATAGCAGCACATTGATGGTGTGCCCTGCTGCTGGCACCTGTGTAGATAGAGTAACATTGCCAGGACAGGAACGCCAGCACCTTGTATAAGAAGAATGGGGGCACAAACAGCTCAAGGTAATGCTTCCCCTCTATCTTCCAGACACTTTCCCCTGTACCCCCTGCCCCTGGCTTTCCCCAAGAATATGCTTACTGGTAGGGCTCTGGGGTCTCTTGGGGACTACTGCAAGTGTCTCCATCGTGGAGCTCACCTGATGGCATGCAACACAAGTGAACAGATCCTGGAGAGGTGAGTTCTGGGGTAACTGGTTACTGTGGCTCCTGGAGATGATCCTGAGAGGTTACCGCGGTAGTGAGGCTGAATTGTGGGGGTGTGATACCTACCCCTGAGACTGAGAGTTCCCTTCTGTTGACTGTAAAGCTGTTCCTCCACTGCTCACTGGGTGTTCCAGTGTCAGAGTGGAGCATCCAGATTATTACTGTTTTTTCCCCTCCTTTTGAACGAGAACATCGGTACTGAGGTCATGGCATAAACTCAATTGCTTTGTCGCTGTGGCTTTGGGAATATTTCTGCAAGCAGGGCTTTTTATATTGTCTGACATGTTTTTCAAAGCACAAATGTTTTGTTATCTGTCTTCTCTGAGAATGGGTTGGAGTCCAATTCTGTCAAGCAATCGGTATGAATTTTTACAGCTGCAAAAGCATAGTTAACTGTCAACTGCTTTAATGTGCCTTTCTGGCTAAAGTAGAAACACTAAACATCTAAAATATCAGTTGTGAAATCAAAGCCCCTATAGGTAAAATTTTCAATTGGAAAATGACGTAATATTTTAATTTAAGGAGAATATAGGTTTCAAGCTGAAGACAAAATGTGTTTGACCAAATCTTAACACTTCATGTGCTGCTTGCAGCCCCGGTCTCTGCATCACTGAGTTGGCACAGGAAGCGCGTGGCCGGGGGGGATGCAGCTGCCTTGTGAGGAGAGCCTGAAAAGGCAGAGTGAGACCTCTCCATTTGGAGAGGAGACAGCAAAGCAGTGAGGTGAGATGAGAGAGGTTTAAGAAATCATGAAAACAGTGGTCAAAGTGAGTGGAGAAGTGCTTTTCACCAAACCCGGCAAATAGTGGAGCTAAGGGGAACTAGCTTGAACTACTGGAGGATTGGCTTAAAATGGGCAGGAGAAGGTGCTTTACATAGAGGGCAGGCTGTTGGTGGGCTGCAACAGGGTGCTGCTGGTGGTGTTTGCACCAGTGCACGCAAGCAGGGGCTGAAAATTAGCCATCCAGTCTGAGATGCTGTTCATTTTTTTAGTATTATTATTTTTTAGAACAGGCTGAGCATATGAAAGACATCAAATTCTCAGGCACAGGCCAAACGCTTGGAAAAATGCACTTCTGGGAATTTGCAACCAAAAGATTTAGTGACACTTGAAAGCTTAAGAATGTAGAGTAGGAATGTCTACAACTCTGCTATCAAAGATAAAAATGTACAAAAGCAATTAATCCTCTCTTCCAGGGCATTCCCAAGTAGTCCCATCTTCCTGGTCATTCACTGGCAGTGGGAGAAGTGCAGAGGGGAGGACTGGGAGGGAGATACTCCTAGCTAAGATATGCTAAGTTCCAGAAAACTTCATCAGTAAGGTGTTGGAGTTTTCAGGGGGGTTCATGCACACCACTCTGCCCCCTCTCCAGTCTCCCTGAAGTCCCGCAGTGCCATATGGCTGGTTTGCACTCTGACCAGTTGGTGTCAAGCTTCATCTCAGTTCTGAGGTCTGTGCCTGGCTGGTATTAATTTGTTGCCTCTCCTGCACTATTTATATGTAGCAAGAGAAGCATTGGAAGGTGGAGTTTTGTGCATTTGTTTTCCCCGTGATGAAGCCAGTAAAACCAGCTTTACATGTAAGGGTATGTCTCCCTAGAGGGTTTTCATTTCTGTGCTGAAATAGTTTGATTAAATAATGTGAAACTAGCTGTGGCAGGCTGCATGCTTGCTTGTGGCATGTGTGCTCAGGCGAGAGTCACACCTGTGGTCCTTTGAGACACAAAAGAAGTGAAGCCAATGTTTTCTGCGGACCAATGTGTCCTGCAGTTTTTGGTCACAGCTAGTGGAGAAGCTAATGATGAAGGGGTGCAAAGGCGAGAGATAGATTCCAGAATACTGGATTGCTTATCTGATTCTCCAGCTGAAACTTTACTTGCTGTTTTCCCCTGCAAAATGGTACAGCCGGTTTGAGTATGATACCATAAATACGATGCACAGATGCAGAACACAGCAGGTGCTTTATCTCTGTGTGCCCTTCACCCTGGGCTTCTCCCTTGGGGTGCGCTTGCAGAACGATGGGGAGCCACTGGGGTGGGAAAGTGCATAAGGGTCTTTTGTCTGATTACAGGGACCTGCCTGTCTTCACCTCTCCCCACTAAGGAGACAAAAGGATTTGGACACTCAGTGAGTGAAGAAGGACCTAAAGAAACTGTTTTGTCACTCTCGGTGAACTTTAAAGCTGTTTACCACGGAACACTTTAACGGATCGTTTAAATGCAAAAAGCTAACTGAGAATTTATTTTGAACTTTCTAGGGCATTACTGTAAAAATAAATACATAACTTTACAACTGTAAAGACAATGAGTTATAATTTTGGTAGTTCTAAAATGCTACTAAACTGTCAAAGAAAAATCACTGACTCTCTTGTCTTAGCATCTTGTTACTTTCCTGGTCTTCACATCTTAATGTTCCTTGTGCTAACTTTCATGTCCTCTAGAGGGAGAAGTAAGTTCTTGCTCAGACTATGTTGGAAAGTGTTAATTATGTTTTAATTCTCTACATAACTTTCTATAAATTTTGGTGGATTTGTACATGGCACCTAGATTATTTTTTTTTCTCCTGAATTTGTAGTTCTTGGATGAAGTTTTATACTTTCAGGCTGATTAGGGCATAATTTGTTCTGGGCCAGGCAGGGACTGCGGCTATGGTATTAATGCTGGGTTTAGGATGAGGTTCTAGATGGCACATGATAAACACCAAGGAGACTTCCCCCCCCCCCATATGTATGAAGAGTCATGGTGAGAATCTGAAAAATAGTAAGGATGCCTTTCTGCAGCCGTCCAAATTCATGGGTATAAACACCAGTCTTTTGTGTAACGCAGTAGTTAGCAATTGTTTTGCCCACAATCACTAGCCCTAAATACAGTTTCAGTTGTTGACAGCTGCTCTTTTTTTCAAAGGATTGACACAAGAGCAAACTTGGCTCTTCTTCCTGACGTGCAACAACGTGCCTCCGACCTCTGCCGCCTGCATGGAACTGTAAGCTCTCCTAAGCAACAATGTGAATGCTAGACCTAGCCTACAGCACTAGATTTAAGACTATCTCTCTAATCTAGCCCAGAGATCCACGTCTGCTTTGGAGTTTGCAAAGGCCACAAGGCTGGGATTGTTGGGCAGGACTTGCAGTTGGCAGGCAGTGCCTGGGGTTTTTTTGTGTGTGTAGTTTTGGGTTTTTTTTGGGGTGGGTTTTTTTTGTTTGATTTCTCTTTTTTTTCTTTTTTTTTTTTTTTTTTTTTTAAAGACAGTGGGCTATATTGGGTTGCTGCAGAGCAGGATGAAAGATGGGCAGTGACCCTGCTCCTGACATTAGCGCTGGGCTAAGAGCTGGCAGGAAGGCCAGTGATGGGGATGTGAGGAGAGAAAGCTTGATTCATAGCTTGCTTCTGGAGAGGCT
>NW_009618657.1:0-294 GCF_000690535.1 Cariama cristata | reverse complement strand
CTGCTCTTAAGCTTTGTCTTTCATCCCTTTACCTAATCTGAGCCCTAACCTTGAAGCCTAGCATGAACCCAGTGCTTGGGGCTGTCGCTCCCCTCTCAGACTCAGCCAGGGCTGGTTCTCTGTAGCTGGCTGCGGTGCCCCCCACCTATAGAATCATAAAATTGTTTAGGTTGGAAAAGACCTCTAAGATCATCGAGTCCAACCATTAACCTTGCACTGCCAAGTCCGCCACTAAACTATGTCCCTAAGCACCACATCTGCACATCCTTTTAAATACCTCCAGGGGTGGTGACT
>NW_009618656.1:0-1816 GCF_000690535.1 Cariama cristata | reverse complement strand
AAAGAAGGGGGGGGAAAAAGAAGGGGGGACCCTGAAGGTTAAACCTGTACAAAGGCCTAAAAATCTGCATCCAGTTCAAAAGTTTTTCTGCATCATATTTCCAATTGATTTGAAGAGACCTAGCTATTTGGAAAGTTGCTAAGATGTAAATGGCATGTAACTTCGTAAAGATAAAAAATTAGTTTAAATTATCTCAGTAAATTTCAGACCTGACCCTGAAAGTATTTAACCCTTCTCCAGTTCAACCCTTTCATTAACATTACATAACTGTAAGCAACAAAAGATGTATTTGTAGCACTTTTAAAATAGAGAACTCTGTACAGACTTTAAATTGTACAAACATTAAGCTTAGATAAATTCTGTGATGCTGGTGAATTACATATTTAGGCTAGCAGAAATTAAGGCATAGACAGAAAATGGATTTTAGAACACAAGGCATCCTAGCTCTCAGTCCTGTGTCACTCTTGAGCAAAACAGCACCTCTCAGCTTCCATACTGACTGCTATGGAAACACTGTTGTTTTCCACAGAACAATACTTACTTGATTTACAGAGAAGGCAGCACTGTTGCTCAGAGTGATTAAAGCTTGCTCTTGAATTAATGGATCATCTGTGGCCTGGAGCAAATGAATAAGTTTCTGTAGTGCATCCGCATCCATGGTATGGGTTGACACTGGAGGACTGTTGTCTGTCAGTGTTTAAAAATGAAATACTTGATAGCAAGTTTGAGACATTTCACTTTGAGACATTACCACTTAATGTTTTTTACAAAGCTGAGGTTTAGCTCTCAGTTGTAGGACATGTTGTTCTAAGTTTGATTGGACCCAAATGTCATATCATGGCAAAAAGACTCTGTTTTACAACAGCAAGATTTCTGTCCTTTTTCCTGAGTGCTCTGACTACCTCTTTTCAAAGTAGAATATAAAAGGAATACATAATAAGAGCTTGAGGTATGTTACTGTTTGGTTAACCAACAGCAAGCCTCCTATTCAAAATTATTAGGAATATTCACCAATATTGTTTATTTTTTTCCTTGATTTCCCTGAGATGAAATGTGGAAATCTACAGGAAAACAAAAACTTCTGACTTGCAGACTACTGCTTCCAGAAATCATGACAATGATGTTTTGCTGGTACCCTGAGGTCCTTTGACAAAGTAACAGCCACAATGTTAAGAACACTGACGACCATGGCATCACTCAACCAACTGAGGAAGGCTGTTTCTGAGTCAGGATGATGTTATGGAGTACCTGGCTTTCATAAAAGGGTGACACAAATGCCATCAAAGACCATTTTCAGCCAGGTTGGAGGCAGAACTATTTAGCTAGCTCAATAGCCTGAAGACTTGATCTATGACTAGTCATAAATGACTCGAGGTGACTTTTGAGAGCTAACCAGTCCTTTATAATTCCACATATTTGCTGCCACCATCTCACCAGGCAAACATCATGGAATTCTTTGGAGAAAAAAAAAGGTCAAAGTTAATTATGATAATCCAAGAGCTACCTTGAAAAACAAAATAATGTTTCATCCTCATCTAAACCCTTTGCTGAGCTTTGAATTATAGAGGAAACACAAATAACTTTAATAACAGAACAGCAAGTCATCCCACTAAGTAAATATACTGATTGGACGTACACTTTAGGACACTCAAAAAAAAAAATTAGGTTTTTCTAAAAATAAAACATGCTCTAGAGAGTCCTTTAGAACCGTCGCATGGCTATCAGAGGGCCGATAAGCAGTAGTGGTACCTGCTCACACAGGGAGCAGATCTGCCTCCGAAGCCGCAGGCGGGCAAGCGCCCGGAGCTGCGGGCTG
>NW_009618655.1:0-501 GCF_000690535.1 Cariama cristata | reverse complement strand
ATCTGCGCTCCAAATATTTTGGTGATCATCCAGCTGTTCTCCCACACTGCTCTGCACCCTACTCCAACCGTATGCACTCTTTACCGTTCACATTTTATTGCCCTAGGGTAAGAGAAACCAGACATCACCTCCTTCTCTAAATGCTGGTATGGAGCCAAGTTCTCCTCCGGTCCACCATTTACATGCCCTGGAAGCTAATATTTCCAACAAGCCTGATAACCTATTTTTCTATAGCTAGTCCAACACCTGGCGTCAGGTCTCCAACTGAGAGAAGGACTGTCCTGGGATTGTTTGGGTTTGGGGTTTTTTTGAGTTTACACACTAGTTATAAACACAGAGGCCTCCAGACTGAATTACAATCTGCACAGAAATCGAGGCCCAGCATCTAGGGTGTAGGACACCAACCTTCAGTCACGCGTGTCCTTCAGAAGGACACCGATCCCCATGTCCTTTACAGATGAGCAACAACATCGTGAAATAAAGACAAAGCATTAATCTGCT
>NW_009618654.1:0-1743 GCF_000690535.1 Cariama cristata | reverse complement strand
CAGGTCCCTCAGGCGGTGGAGACGGGCTGCGCGGGATCATGCTTTGGTACCATTCCCGGTTGTCCTCCAGCGTGTCCAGGATCTCTTGGGCATCGGGGTGCACCAGGTCGGCCCACGTCTCCCACAGCGGGTGGGCAATGAAGTCGATGAAGCCCACCTGGGGGAAGGCAGAGCTGAGCCCCCAGCCTGGCCCTGTGGCCCCCACCCCATCCCCGCGCCACTGCCCCACCTGGGACTTCTCCACGGAGGCGGTGTGCTTGTCACACATCGGGCTGATCTCCATCCCCTTCTCCCGCTCCCGGTCACCTTGGTGGAAGAACTCCACCATGATGCGGTCGGTCCATTGCCGGTAGAGCTCCAGTGGCTTCGTGGGGTTGCTGAGGTCGGCACAGTGCACCATGTTCTGCAGGACCTGCGGACGCAACCACGGCATCGCTTACCCGAAGTCCTTTGTCCCCCAGGGCCACCATCCCTGTGCCAGGAACCGCCTTGGCCATGGCCAACTGGGGTTGGGAGGGGTGGTGGCACCAAACAGGACATCCCGGCAGCCCTGGACCGAGCCAGAACCAACACCTGCAATGCCAGGAAGATTTCCCCACCTGCATCCCCGTGCCCACCTGGATCCGGTCGGAGTAGTTGTCCAGCAGCAGCACGCCCAGGCTGGTCACCTTCTTGGTCTCCACCATGGTTTTTAAATCCGCCAGCAGATTCATGTGCTTGGACATGTCTGTGGCCAGCACCTGGGCAGGGGAAGCCGGGAATGGGGGTCAGCCTGACCCCACCACAAAGCCCCCACAGCCTGGATTCCCCACCCTGGGGTGGTCCAGGGCCCCCCGTACCATGTCGATGGCCATTTTGCGGAGTGACTGCCTCTGCTTCTTGCTCAGGTTTTGGAAGATGTCGCAATTTTCCTCCTGGAGAAGCTTGAAGCCCACAGCCAGGTGGTGGTTCTCCAGCACCGAGGCGTCGTTGTACATCAGTGCCAGCTCTGAGTCTGTGAGACGGCACCGGTCACCCCGGGGTGGCTCCTGGACACCGGGATCCCCCACATTACCCCCCCCCCAGCCCCATCCCTGCACCCTGGCTCACTGGTGTTGATGAGGAACTGGTTGGAGACACCGGGGTGGTCAACATCATGGATGGCGCTGGCAAAGATGGCAGCCATGATCTCCAGGTCCGTGAAGACAGCCTAGGAATGGTGGAAAAAGGCATTGCAGACGTGTTATGGCCACGACAGACACACTTGGTGGCCTTGGTGGCCTTGGGTGACCAGGGCTCACCTCCAGCGCGGGCGTGGAGAGGAGGACATGGGTGGACTGAGCCACGTCGGCAGCGTGGATGTTGTTGTGGTAGGCCACGTCGGCGTGGTAGTGGTCCTCCAGCGTCAGCATGTAGGTGATGAAGGTGTTGACGGGGATGCGGAAAGTCTTCATCAGGTCACGCTCCTGCAGGGAGGCGGGAGGTGGCTCGTCCCCATCCGGGCGTGGGGACGGGGACATCCCGTTGGGATGCTCACCTGGAAGATGCTGTACATGATGACCGTCAGCGGGCGGTTGCCTGAGTATTCGGCGACTTTAAACACATTGAGCCCCCACTTGTTGGTGTCCTCCAGCTCCTGGGGACCAGAGGGACAGAGGTCCATGCGGGGCCAGCACCGAGGACCCCACAACCGGCTGGATCACCCACGCTGGGGCCCACCTTGGCCAGCAGCCCCTCCTGGTCCGTCCGCACCCCGAAGCGGGG
>NW_009618653.1:0-203 GCF_000690535.1 Cariama cristata | reverse complement strand
GAAGGAATCCCCCTGCCACTCTACCAAAAAGGGCTATTTTTTTTCGTCTGGAAGGTTGGAAGGCCTTTTGCCAACCAACCTGCTGCTAAGGGCGAAGGGAGGACACCCGAAAAAAAAAAAAAATTCCGTTCCGGGACGATGCTGTTATTTGGGAACGGGGTTAATTATAGCGGCGGCAGGGGGGGGAAGGCTTCCCTGCCACG
>NW_009618652.1:4376-6592 GCF_000690535.1 Cariama cristata | reverse complement strand
TGGGAAATAAAGTGCAAATAGGTGGTGTGAGGGAAGGGTTAGATCAAAGTAGGCCTCTGGACCCTTGGAGAGCCACTGACTTCAGCAACGTTTATAGGTATGACAGGTTTTTTCCTCTTGGTTTTGCCTGGTACTGGCTTTCCTGACCTTTTCGGAGTTCCAATTTGTGACCTGTCTTCCCCAGCTCCAACTCAGTTCTATCTGGCATGTCGCCCTCCTCTCTCCCCTTGCTCCCCTGCTAAATGTGCTTCATCCCCTTGTTATCTGCAACAGGAGGAGGTGATAAGGAGAAAAAAACCCAAATCCTTAATTCAAAAACTTAAACCAGCTCCTTTTATCTGTTGTATGCTTGCAGATCAGCCAAAGCTTTAATTAATGCCGATTTGGAGTTTCTCATGCCTTGTGGGGTGGCAGTGTTGTATAGCTGTGTCAGGAGGAAAAAGAGGGGTTTTGCTGGCTTAGCCAATGGTGTTTGGGAAGGGCAAATGGAGAGTTTTTGCCCGTGTTACTCTACCAGCATGGCTTTGTTACACCCACAGTTGAACACACAAACTCTGCGTGGAGAGACTACATCCGTACTGATGGTGCAAAGTACCACCTCCTCTGTGCTGCTGCGTGACAGAGGTGGGCACAGGAAGGTAGTAGTAACTTGGGGCTCAGTTTTTCAGTCTTGTAACAGCCACTCCTGTCTCATTTCCCAAGGGTCGGTGTTAACTTACTGCAAACTGTCCTGTAGAAAGCCGTGTGATCCTGAAAAGAATTAACCCAGAACCCAAGTTAATCTGTTTGTTGGGGGTGGGGAGGTGTGTACTTGTTTGGCTTTGGTTTTGTTTTTTTTCCTCCAGGGAAAAAAAACCTTTCTGTTCTAGTCTCTGACTTGGGAGCAAGCTCCTTATTGAATGGAAATAAATTTGCCCAAAGCAATGATGAGCGAAGTATACTCTGAACTGGTATTGCTGAGACTTTGTGTCTTTGCTCTGACCAGGGCATGATCACGTAATCTTCTCTCTGAGCTTATTTAGGCTAAGCTCATCTAGAGTAAACACTTTTGCTTCTTGAAACTTTTTGATGCACCCTAAAAAATATTGAGAAAATATTAAGAATTTTTAGCAGTTTCTTTTACTGGCAGAGAAACAAAACCTTAATTTGAAAAGCAGGTAGTGCAAATACTTGTTTGGATTTGCGTATCTTGCTGCAACGCTGGGTTTAGCACTGAGCTTGCAGTGAGAGGCGTTTCTTCTTTCTTCTCCTATGTGTGACATGGCTTACGAAACTCCAGTTACTCTGCCACTGTTCTTCTCCATTTGGAAATGCAATGCAGACTCTAAAATGGAGTTTGAGCTGCCTGTGCTGTAGGCACCTCGTTAGCAGTTTGTTCAGCTGTGTTCTCATCTGGCGATTGCCAGTACGGAAGCAGAAGTATTTTTGGAAGTGAGTTGTGGTGTTGGGCCTGGCTCTGGTGCTCTGCAGCCTTCTTGGGGTTGGGTGGGAAAGGCTGGGCTAATCAAGCAAGATATGGAGCTATTCTCTAATCTAGTTTTTATTCTCTTCCAGGTCCTGGTGACAGCGTTACATGCATTTCTGTCTTCCTGTGGAGAAGAAAGCTTCTATGGGGAATATGTACCTAGGATTATAGTTATGGTGGTTTTCTCTTGACAAGAAGCCATGTGGTTTCTGTTAAGGAAGTAGGGAAAACAACTCAGTTCCTAATGCACTAATTTTTAAAGAGTGTTTAGATGAGTTGTGAACAGGGCTTAGGTTCACTGAACATTTTTTAAAATACTTGCAAAGTCAAGTTCTGACAGTAATGTATTGGGCAACTGCAATGCTGCTGTTAATGTTGATGTAATTGTATTAAGCCACAGAAAAAAGCATCCTGAATGCAGATATGATACATGACTGCATAGAAATCGCAAATTAGTATGTAAGTCCAAAGTTTGGTTTAATAAAATCTGTGTTCCCTGAAAAATCTTTTTCCATCTATCTTTAGAGCATCATGGCTTTAATAACACTACTACGGTTAAAAAGCAGATAAACAGGAATGTTTGTATGACCCAAATCAGTTTTGTAACTGTGTTTTAGAGCAGTAAACTCAATAAACAGGTATGTATTTGGCTACTAAGGCCAGGAGGGTTAGAAGAAGCAGTCAAATCCAAGTTGGTATTGCGCAGCCATCTGCAGAAATACTAATAAAATGTGCCAGGTAACTGCTGAAC
>NW_009618652.1:0-4292 GCF_000690535.1 Cariama cristata | reverse complement strand
TTCAGAACTGCGAGGCTTAGATGTGCGTGGTTCTGTGCAGGTCTCGGAGCTGGGGTGGAGTTGGCAAAAGCCAAGTTTGGCAGGGACAGGGTCTTGTGCAGCGTGGTGTGGGGAGAGGGGGAGTGGAAGGCAGCCAGGGCCTGACAGGTGGGCATCTGATGGCTCCTCTGGGGAAGAGGAAGAATGATTAACCCTGGGAGAAGGAGGTGTGGAGGCCCTGGAGCAGCGTGCGTGGAGGCAACTTGGTTGTGCTGTTCAGAAGTTAGTGAATCCTTCTGGATTAGAGGGGAGGATGGTGCAGAACTTGCCCAAGAGCTCTGCGGTGCTAGCGGGTGAGTCAGCATCGCTCAGTCCCTGGTCCCAGGTCTGCCCAGCTTCTTGCTGAGCAGCAGACACATAATTTGGGAAGTACAGGAAGGATGAAAGGACAGTAAACCTATCCTGAAACTGAATCATCAAATACTTCAGCCCTTATTTAAATATGAGCAGTTGCACTAGAGTCAAGAGGACAATCGGGCCCATGTCTGTCTAATCAGACAGGTTATTGTAAGACCGTGCAGCAGCAGTGGAGCATCTTGGATGCTGGTTTTTCACAGAAATGATGATCTCCATGTATGAAGCAAAACTGATACAGCAAGTGATGTGAATTAATATCCAGCCCAAAGCCAGCTATGTTAAAAGTGATTTGAAATCCCATCCAATCTTGCACCTTGATGTGATTATTTATTTTTTTTTCAGCAAGATGTGTGTGCTCTTACTGGCTCTCAAAAGGAGGAGAGGTGTCTTTATGGATCCCTTAATGACGGGAGAAAGAAGAAATGAGACAATTTTTGTTATTATTCCATAGTGGCAGAGGTAGAAGGGTCTGGAAGTTGTATAGAGCTAAGACAAGCATTGGAGACAAATCTCATTTGTTACAGTGTTTTCCAGAGCATCTTTGGGAGGATGCAAATTACTGTATTTTTCCACGTTATTCAATAACCTTGCTATCTTGCTTACAGGTGAGGGAGGATATTAGAGATTTTTATCTTCTGAGGCAGAGCTAAAGTAGGGGGGAAAATGAGATGACTGGTTCAGTGGATTAAATGTTAGAACTTATCTCTTAATCTGGAAAGACCTTTTGCAGCAAAAGACTTCGTGCAGCAAACTTTGCTCTCCGTATTCTATAAGCAATGTCACCATGATGTCTGGAGTAGCTAACTGCTGCTCCCCAGAGCCAAGTCATGAAAAAACCTTCCATCGTGAAAAATCAGGTGCCAAGCAAGAACCAGCCATGATGTACACGTTTTCTTTTCTCCTCTGTTCAACGAAAGCATGCTTTGTTATGGTATGAATGTGCTACATGGTCGGGACTGGAATAATTGCAGTGTAGTACTTAAACACAGACATTAAAGATGCTCAGCCTACAAAATACTCTTATATCCATTGTTGTCACCTGCAAAGTTGAAAGCAGCTTTAGTCTAGTCTCCCTTACGTAAATAGAGCCCCTAGAGGAGCAAACTCTCTTTTTCCCATAACCAGAAAAGATTTAAGGTCTTGATCAAGAAAGAATTTTGCTTTATAAAAGCAGATAATAACAGATGCAAAGACTTATTTAATAAAAAACAACTCTCATCATTTGGCACAGTTGCTGCTTTAATCTGCTTTGTCATTTTTCTCCCTCATGCAGATAATTTAGAACTCTTCATGGGAATTAGGGGTGTGATGTCTCAATTCAAAGGTGAGTGGCCCGAAAACGCAGGGAGACTCTGAAGAACAGCATGATCAGAGCAGAGGTTTAAGCCTGCCTCTACCTCTTTGACAAGCACTAGTGCCAGAGCTTGCCCCAGGCAGCGCGAGTGACGGGGAAGCTGCTGAGGGACGAATAACTCGCCTGGAGAATTTTCCCTACCTCTTTAATTTGCTGGCTCATGCCCTCGAGCAGGACTTCTACCAGTGAGGCTCTTTGATCCTCACATCTGCATTCATCTTATCCAAATCAATGTTTCTTCCCTTTCGGTTGGTCTTTGAAAGCATTTCTGTGTTGGCCAACAGATTGTGGCTGTCCAAACCCTCTGAAACTGTCACAGGACACTTGAACAGCTAATAAACAAAGGAGAGAGCCTTACCAGAATTTGCAAAGGCAGCAAAACTGAGGTACCACCAAGTTCAAAGGAGCTTTAGAGCTCACTGATGAGCTGGAGTGGTCAAAAGTCTTTTATGTGACATAAGAAGAGGCAAATTTAGGCTCAGCGCTACCCAGCCGCTACCTTCAGAGATGTCTCTCTCTGTAAGCGCCGGGAGGCCTTTCAGCTCTCAGGAGAGTACAGTTTGACAAGGTGCTGCAGCTCTGTGGCGTAGCCTGTGATGGGGCAGCGCTGGTGAGTCTTCACGTAACTGTACACACAGCGGTAGCAAAACACAAAGCCGGACGTGGACAGGGCCGTGGCATTAACGCGAATTTTGCGGCACAGAGGGCACACGGTCTTCAGTTTGGGTAAGAGAGCTGAGCTGGCCCCGTGGTCGAGGTGCACAGGGGGTGGAGGAGTTGGGAGCGCTGTCAGAGATTTGATTGTCTCTTGGTTTTCTGAGGAGTACCACCACTCCAGGAACTGGAGGAAGAACACACTGACGGACAGCCCGGTGGACAGGGAGATGGCAATGCCACCCAGTGCTTTCCTCACTGCTGACTGCACTTGTGTTTTAATGCTGTAGCAGAGAGAGAAGGTATGGAGAAATTGTTACTACTACACATTTGTCCATCTGCAAACCATGACAAAAAGGACTTGGGGATAAAGTCACTGTTTTATACAGCTTCTTAATGCTAATTAAGTTGGTCAACGTATCCCATGTTTGTAATGATGCATCTGCTAGGATGTTTCTCTCGGATTCTTTGTATTTTAAGAAAGCTTCAAGTCCTGTTTTGTTTAGAAGTCTAAATTGGAAGAGTTTGGATTGAGGTGACCTGGACCACAGAGCGTTTTGCTCATGGATCATCATTTTACAGGACATTAAGGTCATGACTAGCTGCTGCTCAGAAAAATCAAAGAGCTAAGTTTCAGTTCTTCTAGCAATACTGTTGCGGTCTACTTCCCTTGTTAGAAAAGTGCAGGTGAAGGCTGAACAGGATAAAGGCTGGAGTGCCAAAAAAGACCCCCAAACATTGCAATTTTATTACAACAAAGTCTTGTGAAGCTAATCCCTGCTACTTGTTTCCATATTTACACTAATGATATACCCTTTTGGAGCATTTTGCCAGAGGTAATGTTGAAGAATTTCTGGAGAACAAGACAGTTTTACTTGCAGCAACAACTCTAAATTAACGCACCCACAGAACCCCCTAGAGAGCAGCAGCTAAACCATGTTCTGACATACCTCTGTGTTTGACTTGAGGTGGCTCCAGCCAATTTCTTCTCCAGGGCCTGGATATCCTCTGCATTCAGTCTGACCAGGCGAACGCCAGCCAGCCGCAGCATGGGTGAATGATGCTGAGCTTTCCCGAGGATATAGCACAGTTGCTGGATAAGAAACCAGCCTTCCCAGGTCATGTTTACAAAGGGGTAGGCAGCTAGAAAGGCTCTATAAAACCTCTTCCAGGATGACGATGGAGGGTGGATGGAGTACTCATCCTCTTCCTTCAGGCTGGACACCAGTTTCTCTAGCTTTCCTTTGAGGTAAGGAACAAGAACCAGCAAGAGGAGAGACTTCCAGTGCTGCCTCTTTGGTAGGCCAGCAGTGGCCAGAGGTTGCTGTCTGCAATCTCCTATCGGTATCCTCTTTAAGCTATAGAAGTTTTCAGAAAATGAGGCGCTGCACCTGGCCAGATAGTGTTGCTGGAGCAGCAAGTCCAGAAGGGCGTACATCTCATCAAACCAGTGCCAGAGGAAACCGTATCGGCCAGGATTGGACTCAGCAAGCACCTATTGAAATGGATACAAAATGGAAGGAACCGAAAGCGGAGTCATGTGTTAAATCACAGTAGCTATAAATTATATCTCCAGTTCATAACGCGAGTGGGGTGGGTCAAAACTGTTATGCTAGCTTGTGACCCCTGGCGATGCACGGCTTGGCAGAGAGCTGCGCAGCCTCTCCAGGGCCCCCCTCTGCAGCAGTTTCCCCACAGACTGTTCACCCTCAAGACACTGTTCACCTCAGTGTCCGGCTGCCCCTAGGCCTGCAAGGAGGACGCCGCCGTCGGCCTCTCCTCTTCTCTGCTCCCCTCACCCCAGGCCTACCTCGCCCTTACCTTGACCAGGTGCTGGAGGGCGGGTTTCACGGCGGCCATCAGGCTGTCCTGGGCCACCGCCTCGAAG
>NW_009618651.1:0-246 GCF_000690535.1 Cariama cristata | reverse complement strand
AATTATTTTTTTTTTTTAAATGAAACCTTTGGTGGCTGGAGCAAATATTGGAACTTCTCTCTCTCTCTCTGCCAGCTGAGTGCCTGTGGAGAGCTTCCTTCAGGAATAAATGTTCTGTAAAGTACATTTTCGGAGGAGGCGAGGGCAGATCGGGTTCCTCCCCATTTTTAGCGCAGGTGTGTGTATAATCCCGCTCTTTTACCAACGCGACCGAGCACAAAAGTTAAAAGGCTCCTGTGAATGGCA
>NW_009618650.1:4003-15681 GCF_000690535.1 Cariama cristata | reverse complement strand
CCCAAGTTGAGTCTGTTTTGCCCATGGCGATAATTGCTGAATGATCTCTCCCTGTCATTATCTGGACCCACGAGCTATTTGTTCTATTTTTTCTCTCTCCCTGTCCAGCTGAGGAAGAGGAGTGATGGAGAGGCTTTGGTGGGACCCTGGTGTCCAGCCAGGGTTAACCCACCACACTAGCTCACTGTTCTTTTTGCTAAGTATCTGAAAATTCTTCAGTTTTGCTGAAATGTCTTTAGACTGACTGTCAGTTTTCAGAACAGACCACTAGATACTGTCTTACTGTATGTTGGATCAGATTCCACTGGCACAGATATTCCCCGTGCAAATGCTTCAAAAGAGGAGAACAAAGTCAGCATACTTTTAAGTCTCGCTTGCCCATCTGTGCCATCCTAAGTACAAAGGGCACCGTAGTTGCTGTTTCTGCTTGAAAGAAGCTGATCTTCAGTGAGCTGCTTCTTTGCAGATCCTCAAATCAAAAAGCCCTATCTGGAATAGTCAGATGGTTTTATACAGAGGGAGAGTAGGCCATGGAGACTGCCGTGCTGGGTGAGCATGTATTTGCAGTACTACATTGATCCAAGAAGCAACATCAAAGACCTTTCCAGAGAAGTGGAGACTGGGAAGAGTTCCTGCAGTGGTGACTGTTTATCCTATCAGCAAGGCTGGCACTGGAACAAACACTACCCTCAGTGTTGAAGCTGATGGCTCAGATTTCAAAAACAAAGTACAAGCAATGAGGGTTAGATGAATAAGAACTTGAAATCCTCATGCTGAAGGAAATTCAGGGAGGTACAGAGGACCTGTCTCTTCAAACTTTACGGATGTCAAAAACTGGTGGAACAAAGCAGAATCCCTCATAGCAAATTCTGCCCCATTATTACTTGGACTATTACTTTCTGACATTGACTCTTATGCTTAGGTACAAACATACATAACCAGCACAGAACCCAGCATTAATAGTACTTGTAAATGAATCTCTTTTTCACTCTTTTCACAATACACTTTTTTCCTCCTCCTTATATCCAGCAAACATCAACTTATATAAATATATAAATAGCATTATAAAGAAACTGGAGTCAGAATCTATCTTGTTAAACTTCTTACTGTTGGGTCACAACTCTTCAGCCATCTCAATCTTTTTTTTTTTCACTTGGTACAGCCTTCTATGTGCTTTGAGATGCCATTCCCTAACTTTGAGGAATAGCAGCTGCCATATTGGTACCTCAGAATATAGGAAAGACAGTGGAAGTGGGATGTATAGTTTCTACTTTAAGTAACATTCTAAGGAGAGAGATCTGAATATTCTACATGGACCTATAATGGCTTCAGCTTTCTACAAAAAATACAATTTAACCAAGACAGCACCAAAAGATAAGGATTGTAGATCCTTAGTCATACTGTGGAAAATGTGATGGTTATCAGCATCCCTTCAACTCCAACTGCAAATAATAAATAACGTGCATTTTTTTAGAAGTTCTTCTCAGAGCTTATGGTAGAACCCTTTCTTGGGGTGCACAAATTATGCCTGGTGAACTGAACTTGAAATGTAATATGTAGCTTTAAACTATTTCATTAAATATATAAAATAAAGCCCTTTTTAACTGACTTTCCTTATATTCACTTTCTAGACTTGTATCACCAGAACAGCCTCCAAAAGCAAAGTTTCTAACCCTGGGTTCCAAGTTCCGCTACAGTGGACGTACGCAAGCACAGACACGACAGGCTAGCAACCTCATAGACAGACCAGCTCCATACTTTGAACGCACTTCAAGCAAACGTGTTTCCAGAAGCCTTGATGGAGGTATGAACTTTGACTAATTTCTTCAGTGTAATGATTACATTACGTGTTGTCACTCTGATCTGACCAACTTTCAAAAATGTTGACATTATAGATGACCAGAATGTCAACTGACAAATTTAAGAATTTCAGTTTCTGATGGGTGATGTGAGGAATAGCCACTTTGGTTACTTGTCAGTTTTAGGTGACCTAAACAGTAACCAAAGTATCTTTGTATCCTTTTGTTCAGTATATTGCTATCCTAGTATATTTATTTGATACTTCTGTGTTTAGTTAAAATTTTTTATGTTGAGATTGTTTGAATAGCTAAGATTTTTTTATCAATGCTGGCATTTGGTCTCTTTGAGCAGAAATACCTTTTGGTTTCCTTTATTGGAAACAGGCATGCTTTCCAAAGGCAGGTATAGCAGCAGTATGTGTGAGAGATGTAGAAGCACGTGTTTTACTCTGAATCACTTCTGAAATAGTATAAATAGAAAAATTCTTCAGAAAAATGATGTGAAGCTTGACTTAGATTCAGGCACACACAACTTCACTAGAATAAAAGTGAACTCTGACAATGATGTGAGTTTAGCTGCAATTCAGCTGTTAACTCTACCTTATTTTCTCCAAATATCTTTTACTTAGAAGACTTTTACTTCTGCAAATATTCATTCTTCTGTACTAGGACAAATGAGCAAACTGTGACACTTGGTTGGGAAACCTACAGAGTCTTACCTTCTGAGAACTGAAGCAAAAATGAGAGGCACTGGTAGCATGTGATGAGTTCTTATGGCAACCAAAAGACTCATTACCACATCAGTGTCACTATCTGAGTCTGGTTTAGTTCCTGTACTTCTTTTTGTTAGGAACAATTTGAATTCTTCCCAACTCTTGGAGATTCTATCATCAAGCCTTTCTGGGAACCCTTGTGCATCATGCAGAATACAGATGTGTATGCATGTGTGTTCAGGCCCAAACTTTCACTCTTACAGAATCATCACACTCAAAATTTTGAGCATGATGAAACACTGCTCTTGGTTTTCCTTTTTTTCCCCTTAGTCATCTTTGGTTTAATCTCAAATGAAATCAGCTATTCCTGGCAGCATTTAAGGCATCTTGCTGGTGTTGCCATCTGCAGGCTGTAATAGTTTTAAACTGTGTTCAAACTCAAACTTAAATATTGTTCTTTCTTCAGGTGGTAGTCCAGATGTAGGTTCATACTGTGCCTCTACACTTGAAATTTTGTAGAGGGTGCACCTGATTTAAAAAAAAAAAAAAAAAAAAAAAGCCGTCCTGCTCATTAATCTTATTATGCTGAATCAAATAAGAGAAAAAAACTAATTTAAGGCCTTTCACTCTCTTGCGCTTTGACTATATTCAAGTACACATGTTCAGTATTTCCCCTTTCGATTTTTCACAAGCATACAGGGAGGAAAAGTCTTACTTTCACTGAGCCGTTGTTTCTGCAGGTTTGCTAATGTTCCAGAATAAAAACACCGTGACAGTTATATGCATAGCTATTTCTATCTTGCATTAAAACAGTCCTCTCAAAATAGTGAATTTCCACAAAACATTGTTGCCTTTTTTCTCTTTTGTTATGGTGATTTACACAGTAACAAGAACAGTACCTTCAATTTGTCTTCTGAGACTAATCAAAAAACTGTAATTAAATATCTGCCTGATCCTGTGTGTTTTTTTCCCTTGCATAGTAAATGCACATTATATGACAAGGGTACATTGCTGTACATATCAGTGCAACGAGAACCATAGACTTTTTGCGAAGCCAAGAAGCTGAAAAATATTGTATCACTCAGTAACTAGCCTGTATTGCTCATTGCTGACATCACCATAAAATCATTTTGCTAAGAATTCTTAAAACCAAAATGTTCCAACTTACCCCAATTAACCAAAATTATTTTGTTCTCTAATAGCTCCCATGGGTATCTCAGACCAAAGTCTGCTAAGAGACTTCCCTGCCACTGGAGCACAGGCTGCTGGAGGTAAAATCATCGACATTGAAGCTGCTGGTCAGGCCAAATTAAAAGAAGGTGGCAGAGAAGAAGATGGAAGCCCAGTCAAAACTCCGCAATTAGAATTGACTCAGGATGGAAAGGTATGGCTGACTTTCACACCAAAATTATTTGTTCATGTGGTGTATGTCCATGTGTGGTTATTTAGTGCCTATCACTTCTGAGCATCATACAGAACACCATATTGAAATATTAAAGGAAAATTGTCAAGTGCTTTCTGTAGGTTTAACTTCATGTAAGTGTATGTAAGCAAAAGGGAATACAAACTTCTGAATGGCATTGACCTAGGGTTTCTTTTATTACAATAAATGTAATTTGAATTCTCAGTAAACTTGCATGAGTTCTTGAAAAAGAAGTTTCAAAGGGTAAATGTTTTATTCATTTCCTTAGTTTGTTTAGACTTTAAAAAAAATTGTTAATATATCCACAGTTGTGTACATTCTGCAAAGTTTGGTATATTTATGATGGTGTTTAATTACCATAGGTAATGGTATTGTTTTAGTAGCCACTGCAGAATTTTTCATCCTTTAAAAACTGTATGTTGACTGAGACATAGACTTCTGTGAAAAGCTGAGTACTTTGGTCTGTTCCCATTGCAAACAACCACTTACTTGTCTTGTTTGTTTGAGCTACTGGGGGAATAGGTAAAAAAATTAAATTTAGATCTTGTATGATTTGATGTAAAAATTTCCTTCCAAAGTGTCAGCTAAAATCTGCTGCTTCTTTTTCTTGGAAATCATTTCTTTTTTGGGCAGTTCTCCAGAACTTACTTTCATGCTTAAAGATTAATTTTGATTTCAAACATTTTTGCAAGTTAGCTACACATTTGATTCCTCGGGGACTGCTGAGTTTCTCTGTGCAGTTCCCATGTTCCCACTGTATTCAAGTGTAGGAAGGGAACAAATACTGACAGTTGCAATTGTTTTTGTTTGTTTGCTAGCAAGTTGAAATAACTTTGAATTGGCCTAGGAAAAAGGCATGCACAGAGTTTCTTTATGGAAGAAAAATAGTAAAATAAACTACTATCTGTTGACTTTGGGCTTGGTAAAATGGTGATACTCCCTTGTTTTCAAAGAGGCAGTATCTTTCAATATTTTAACCAAAAGAAGAAAAAAAAAAGCAGCATTTTGGGAAGTTGTTCCAGGAAGCTGTTCAGTAAGGTTTTGTTGCACATGCCAATTCTGTGAACAGCTTTCTTTTCCCCCTAGTGCAGATACTTCTTTTCCTTTCTGGCTCTCTTTAAGTCTTAGAGGAAATGGTTATAAACTGAAGAATCAAAGTGCCAGCTTGTCTTTCCTGTACTGCACTGTCCCCTGACCTTTCCGCCAAAGCTTTGAATGTCTGTCTGCTTCCATCTGTTGTAAGTGACTGTTACAGTTCAAAAGTGCACAGTTCTTTACAGCCTGAGAACAAAACATTCGTAATGGGTTCCTTTCATGGTCCACAGAAGTAAACAAGTTGGCTGCTTGTAAAACACAAGGGGATTTCTATTTTTATTTGGCATTTCTATTGCGGTAGTAGAGCTATCCCTGCTTCTAAGTAAAAATTTTCACTAACTAATAATTTCTTTTTTTTCCCTTTTCTTGTGCCTTCAAACTTGCATTTTGTTGTGCATTCATTTTCCACTGTGCACAGAATTTTTTTCTTGAGCTCGCTCATGTACAGCCATCATCACTACCCATCCATTCTGTGTCATCCCATCTCACAAACCTGCCACCTGTCCCTGAGCTGGACATCCTTTCAGATATTTCAGAGGAAGATCCCTTTGGAGAGCCCCTCTTTACCATCCCAGATATCTCAGAGTGCAATTCCATGAAAGAAACACCAGATCACAGTAAAACCAAAATAGCTTCACTGAATAATATCTTTGAATCTACGAGACCCCTAGCTAGTCGAGGCTCCCCTGCTGTCAAGGGAAAAATCCATACAAATGACTACAAAAGCACTGAGTTGCGTGTCTCGTTCAGCTTTATCAGATGCTCTTCTTTTAGTTTCCGTTCGCTGCTTGATAAGGATGGTTATATTACTTTTCCTAGCCTTCCTGATGTTTGCATCTCTTTCCTCCCACCTGGCCTTCAGCACTATATTCCTATTACTTCTCCTTCCTTCATCCCCTCTTTCCTCCTTATCTTCGTCCTGCTTCTGTCTGCTTTCCAGTCTATTCCTTTTTCACTCACATTTTCCCTTCCTCTCGCTCTGTCCCTCTGCTACCTGGAGCCTAAGGCGACTTCCTTTAGTGGCTCTAATGACAATGACCTGAATGACAAAGCAGAGGAAGAGGAGGTGTGTAATTTTGTTGCTTAAATGTTGACGCTTGCACATAGCTTTTATACTTGTTCTCCCAAAGGCTTGCTCAGTTTTGCACACTTCCTAGTATAGGGATATGTCTATGTACATGCCTATATATACACACACACACACACGTGTATATCTGTATCTGTCTAACTTTTCTCATTTGTGAAAAATTGTCATTGTGGGATTTTTAGTCAATAGATAGCTGGCGTTTTTTCTGCCTGAATTCCTACAGCATGCATAATGTCATTAGATTCCACAGATAGTGAGCTGCAGGTAGAATTGCTTTGTAGTTCGAAATGTTTACGAGCACATAAATCTGAAAGTGCTGCGTAATAATAGATATATTATTACTTGATACTATTTGTAAGTTGTGCTACTTGCACTATCAGTTTGTGTTAAAATGCATGTCTCCTGCGTGCATTGACTGGAATGCACGTCTGCAGAGTTCTGTTTAGATCTGAAAACTGAAATTCCTAAAAGCTGAAGTCAGAAAACTGAATCCTTTAAAATTAGCTTTTTTGTTATTCCAGATTTCAGATGTTTCTGCTCTACAAGGATGTGTGCAAAGTTGAGTCTGTCCAAGGGACACTTTTTTTTTAAGTGCTGTGATTAATCTCTAGCAGCAGTTAAGGTGGAGACTGATGTTCATTAGCTGGGATTGCAGGTTGTGTCAGACTTTATAATCACTGGAGTCTGAACATTCTTTGAAATACACTTTTAAAACTGCTGTTCAGAAGCCTCAGTCACACTAATACATTGCTCTGATCATCTGGAGTGGTTGATAAAATACCTCCTTTCCTTACGTCTGCTGTGCGTGTTACAGCAATACCACTAGAAAAAGGTGTTTTATTTTGATCTTCCGAGGAAATATGAAACCAAATATTACAGAATCAAAAAGGGGAGGGCCTGTTCAATGTTATATTTAAAGTTTGTTAAACTGATTAAATCATTACAATGTACAGATTAAAAAGATGCTAAATATGACATGATGTCATTAAAAACACCAGTCTAAGTTTTAAAATAATGAAAAACACGACTTTAAAGACTTTCTCAATTTTTCTGTAATCTAATTCAATCCATCATTTTTAACATAAAGTTGCAGAAAATAGAACCCCAGATAAGCAAGAAATTAATAAAAATGTGATATGTGCCACATTATGTGTGCATTCACACAGAATCCAAAATGCAACAGCATGTGCTGTAAGTAAACCCCTCTTCAAATGTATGTACTTACGCAGTGTTGACTTCTAAATGCATCTTTTCCTGAGATCAGCAGTTGATATTTGTACCTGTGGAAAAACTGGGAAGGGGTTTGCTTTTTGAAGAACTCTGTTCCTTAAGGCATTCACAATACTTGTAGGTAAGATAAAAAGATTAGCTATCATTTCCAACAGAGTGCATTGCAGTTCACATAAAAAGGGGGTGGGGTGCAAATAACTCATCCCAAGACAGCAACAGTCTTCATTATTTTAAGACAGTTTGTAAATACAGTATTTAAATGTTTGACCCTCTTACCAAAAGAACTCATGCAGTAGATTCCATTTTCCCATCAACTTGTTGCAGAGTTTAAGGCACTTACCATAGAAATTACGCATATCATTTTTTTTCTTTACTCATTCTTAAATTCCCATCTGAGAAAACACTGAAAAGTAAAGCAAGAAAGGAACACAGTGTGAAACTTCCATTTTTCATGTCACTTATGCCAAATATTACTTCAGCCATTCTACAACAATGTAGGTGAAGGAAGACCAAAGTCGCTTAATAATTGCAACATCTGGGGCCGAAAGAGTAAAGGTCTGTAAACATAGCACGCTTTGCAGCATTTACAAAGAGATGAAGCCTCTGTGTTAGTCTGTCAGCGTATGTTAACAGTTCCTTTTCTTGATAATTTGCCATGTGCTCACATAGCTGGAATACGAAGAGGAGGAAGCACAGCAGAAGGTGCATGGTTGGTTTTTTACAATTAAATCTGGCTGTAGCTGCCTGCCTTGTTAGCACCCTAAATTTTCTGTGGATTTAGTCTGAATAGTGCCTTTTCACCTTACCATTTTATTTTATTTCCTTTATTTAACTGTCTGATTCTAAGGGTCCTTTTTTTTTATTTACTTGCTGGTACATTTTATGTTCATTTTGATTTTTTTTTTTTTTAATTTTATTTTTTGTATGTGTGGCTTAATTTCACAGAGCAATTCCTTGAGAGTAGACGGGGAAAATATTTATGTCAGACATAGCAATTTAATGTTGGAGGTTTGTATATAACATAAGAAACACTTTCCCTTCTCACGGGCTGCCAGGCTGCATGGGATGGGAGGTCACTTGCAGGCTGTTACGGACACAGTGCATGAAGTGCATGGGGGAAAAACAGCTTGGAAATTTTGCATGTTATCATTCTAGTTTCTGACTTTAAATTTAAAAAACCAAACCAAACCAACAACAAAAAAAACCCTGACCAAAAAATACAAACAAGCAAACAAAACCTTTAGCTTGAATGTTGAATGTACATTTTGTATATTTTTTGCTAGATGTTTTCAAGGTGGCAACTGGGAATAATAGCCCTATTTAGATAAAGCAAACACATGGGTCCAATTTATAATCCTAAATGGGAGTTTTATACATTGCTCCTCAATGTGTGTATCTTCTGTTGAGCAGGGTTTCTAGTTTTTGTCAGTTTAGTCAACCTTTATCAAATACATTATCTGAATAAATGGAGTTAGTAAGGCCCAAGCAGTGGTAGAAGTATGGAAAAGCTAATTCTGGTTCTGACACTCATTGATTTTAGGAGCTTTGAGAAATGTGTGTGAGGATCAGATTTTTAAAGGGAATGTTTAGATATGCTTCTGAAATCTTTGCTTTATTTTTTCACTTTTCAAATGGAAGTAATTCTTGCTTCCTAAAAGTTGGTTTTCATTGAAGATGAGCAATGGGAAAGAGCTTTGAACAGTATGTTAATGCGTAGTGCTTTGTCACTGAAGTAGAGATTTTTATTATAACAATTTCCATATAGTCTGTTAATCTGAATTATTTTATCAAAGACTGTCTGTAGTTATAATCAGTATCATTTAACTTGTGGTTAATAACACAAGCTAGTAACTGAAGAAATTTTAGAAAATCCTACTGCTGTCTTTATTTTATTCATCCAGATGGGGCTATAAATAATTCCCTTTGTCACAAAAACTATCTTTTTAAAAATCATTGGGTTTTTTCGGTAATAAGGAGATGTATGGATGGCAGTAACCCAACTAATATGTTTTTTGGCTTTTTGCAGCTTTTGATCACTATTGAAACTTTGCTTATGTATAACTTACTAAAGCACTGAAAGTGTGCATTGCATAACTGTGCTTTGATCAAGTCCAAGAAATGTGCCTTGTGTCAAGCCAAGACAGGTTTTAAAGTAATGACATGATTGTTACGAGCTTCAGTTGTGTAATAGAATGCCTTTGGCATAAGGTTTTACTTCACTCAGAAAATACATACTTTAGGGGGACATCTTTAATGTCTCGTTTGTTAGTCTTAGATTAAAAGTGAAGCATTGGTCCTGTGATAATATGGACCTACTGAGTTGCCAGAAGGGGAGAGGTTCTTAGTGTTCAAAGTACACGTGTGAATATTTGCAGAATTAGGAAACAGATGTGCAGCACCAAACTGTTACTGGGGCTGAACGTGCAAGTGAAAAGAAACTAGAAACTAGTGAGTTTGTATTAGGTTTGGTTTTTTCATTACTTAAGATGAGGTGTCTTTGCTTGTGAGCACTGACTATAAAAATCCTAACCAAAATGTTAAAGTAAAATTTCAAAATGTTCTGTTACAAAGTATGTAAAATCTTTGTACAAAAACCAGATGCTTTACCTAAATTATTGTATCTGATTATATTCTTTTGATAAAACTTCATTAATCGTCTGCATTGACATTATTCCATTTTAATCTTCAGTCTTTTAATTCTGTACTAGAAATGGGTCTGAGACTTAAACTTGAATTTCACCACAGAATACTGAAAAAATATTCCTGTGTTAGAGAGTGCATAACCAACACAGGCTTTTCTCAAGACCTGGCACACTGGAAGGAGGAGAGATTGTGAAAGCAGAGTGAAATCTGCTCTTCCCACCAAAGCCCGGTATTGTATTTCAAGGATAATGAACGTCCAAGAGAGATAAGCAGATAGATTTTTGCCTGCATACCAGATCAGTTATGTTTCTGCATAGCTCCTGATCCTTATGTCTGCTCCTGTACCTGGTATAAAGTGACAGACTAGCTTGTAGTTATTTGGTCCAAGGTGCTGCAGCTTAGCCTCAATGGGTCATCACAAAACCTAATTCAATGTTCACGCTGCGGTGTCCCCTTTGGCACTGTGTAGGTGCAATTTAAAGAGAACATCTCTTTGGTATTGGTGTGCACAAAAAGTATTCCTACTTGAGTGCTGTGTCTGCTGTCGGGTTCGTAAATGTGGAATTGGCAGATATCAGGCTTTAAGTCTTTAAGTCTGATTATTCCAGGAAGTTTAAGCCTACAGGACAGGCACAAGGAGTAGTCCCTCTAAAGTTAAGCAGGTGTTAGTTGCTTGCATTCTTGGCCCTGTAGTATTGTCTTCAGAGAAGTAAGTGTTTTTCACGGAGCTTGTAATATTAAGAAAGATGCGTTTTTATAAAGCTTCTTGGGTTAGACTATTCTTTCTTACAGCTACCTTCAGTAATGTTAGTTGTGCAGTATCCCAAAATGTTTGCTTCTGTGCTTACAAATTTTAGATGAAAGCAAGCAACTACTGGAAATTATTTTTGTTTCATGTTTTAGATGAAAATAGCCCTCTGTTAAATAACCATGCACAGCATTATTTTTCCTTTGCCTTAAAATATGGAAGAAACAGTGTATAAGTGGCCCTTCATTACAAAAACAAAACCAAAAAATCTTGGTTACCTTATAGCCTTAAACTTTTTTATTTTAAGGCACTCCAAAGAAGAATAGCTTTTCAGACACAAGGCACTTTCCTCGGTTTGGTTTCTTTTTTCTTTTTCTTTTCTTTTTTTTTTTTCCCAGTCAAGTTTGCTTTTGTTGTCGTGTTTTGTCCTACTGTGTTTTACGTTGCGGGTTGCTAGGACCTGGATAAGACCCAGGACGACTTACTGAAACACCAGGCTAGCATTAGTGAGCTCAAGCGCAATTTCATGGAATCCACACCTGAACCACGCCCAAATGAGTGGGAAAAGCGGCGTATCACACCTCTGTCCCTACAGACACAAGGGGTATGTCACTGCAGCCACTTGTCCGCATGCCTTTCCATACAACCCTGTATGTAATACAGTAAATGCAGTTTGTCCTTTAGATTAACGCTTTCTTTGGCTATTGTTATATTTCTTTATACTAAGTATACATTAACTTTTTACCACTTACCATTGGACTTGACTTTAAATAATGTGTGGAATTTTATTCTTCTATAAGAACAACTGAATTAGAATCACTACAAAAAAATGGAGGCGATGGCAGTATTTCCCGTGTGTTAAGGACAGCTTAAATTCCACTCTGATTTACACAGACTGATGAAGATAACTTTTCAGTGACAGAAGAACTTTTCCTTCTCT
>NW_009618650.1:1101-3990 GCF_000690535.1 Cariama cristata | reverse complement strand
CCTCTCTTTAACTCCTCATAGACAGCTTGTGCATAAACATACACACAGCCTGTGTGTTGTTTCAGAAGGATCTTACATGATCAGTTAATTTCCAGTGTTGACTTCTTCAGGACACATTTAATGTAGTTGTTAAAATTTACTCGCCTTAATCTCCAGAAGTCTGTAAAAGGAATTTATCTACTTTTTCTCTATGCCTCCTTCCTGACTGAACCTTAAAACAGCAGTTTGGAAAACGATTTTCTACAAATGCTATCCTGAATGCTTGTGGCAAGAAAACTACCCAAATAAATTTCCCTTGCTGTTGTGAAACTTCTAGCTTTATGGGGAGTTATTTGCTGCTTCTTTCATAGAGTAGAAGAGCAAATCAGTCTTTGAAAGCAATTAGTTTATCTTCTGTTGCTATCCTTTTCTTTCACAGTGTTCCTACCCTTCCCTCCTAAATGAATTGTTGTCCTATCCCATTAAATTCTTAAGTATTCTCTTCAGTCTCCAGAGAGGTGAACTTTCAATTAAGCTTGCTTGATGCTACCAAATTATTTTTGTTAATAAGATATTATTTCAATAAGTTACTTAAGCAATCTCAATTGTGAGTATGTGCATACAGATAATACAGTCACTGACTGTATGGATCACTTCCTTAATGACTATTTTCTTAATTTATGGTTACTGCCAAGAAATTATTCCTCAAATTTCTGAGTAGTACCTGAATATTTCTATGCACAGTGGTATATGTATACGTACAAATATTGGTCAAATTTTCCAATGTCCAAGACACTTTGGTTCATTTAATAGGTATAAATACCTTTTTGGTTAAAATAGACATTTATGTAAAAGCGTAACTTAATTTTTATATGTGGTTGTGTGTATTTTCTGTGTTGATTTCTTTGTATTGAAGTTGAGGCCCCTCCAAGTTATTTTATCTCTGTATTTTTTTTTTCCCCCTCATCTAGTATGTTCTGTCACTTTCAGATGGTTTGGTTTTACGTTTATGTATAGTGTGTGTCTGTCTCATTGCTTGTTGATTTACACTGGTTTTATAAAATGAAAACCAAATAGAAAAAAGGAGACCACATTTTCCAAGTGAAAACACTGCCTGGGAAGGAGAAGCAATGGACTGCAATGCCGTGGATTGCTGGAGCAAAACCAGAGGAAACCGATAAGGTGGCTGCCCTGAAACCTCCTGCCTTTTTGCTGCATCTGCTCTGGGCTAGCTTGGGCACTTCTTTCTTTTTCTTTTGTTTTTTCTTCCCCCCTCCCCCCGATGGAAATAACTTTTTTTTTAAGCCAGTACTGAAAGGCGAAGGTTGAGTTGTAAACCAGGATCTATGTAGGTGTGTATATATACACACCTATGAATTCCAGCAACATTCTGCTTAAACACTAAACTAACTGTGAAGGTCTGAATGGCTACTGTTTGCAAAGAAAACCAGTTTTTCACTGGAAAATTACTGTATTTGATGTGACTAGGATGACAGCAAAACATGTATTTCCATTCTATATGGAAATAATTGTCTGCGGTTATTTGACACTTCACACAAGAACTTTTGCTTTACGTGTTCACTATGTAATCATTATTCAAATCAATAATGCTGTAGAAGCAGCTTCATTTCAAAGGCAACCTGGTTCTGAGTACCTCCACACTCTTCTGTACCTCTCTTTTCATCCAGGAAAAGAAGACGGAGGGTTTTCTTCCCCCCATAAGCTGGTTTAACATCTATGCAGTGAAAAGCACTATGTAAGCAGTAGGACTACTAGCAGTGTGATAGTGATGATGGGTAGCAATTGTGAAGTTGTTTTTTTTACATCACTTTTAGATTATTTTCCACCACCTAGGAACTGGGACAAAAGTAGGTGAATGTGAAGCTGTCAGCCCTATTTCAGTAACATATATAAATAAGAAGTTTGGGAAACAGTGTATTTCCATCCTGAATTATTTATTGACAGATGTAGAGAAGTTTGTATTCAAGTGTTTTGTTATCCCCAATTTATAAACTTGCTGATATCAGTAGACTCAATACATTGCTTAGTCCTGTTCCTGGACTGTATGTTTCCTTGCCTGTCTTTTAGGATAGCTGGACAATAGATGAGAATAAAGCAGGGATACCACTGCTAATACTCTTTCTTTTCCTCCTTCTTTTGCTCCAGTGAAAATACTTACAAATAAGTCATTTTCTATGTATGAGAAATGTTGGTTTGGGTACATCTCGTTTGTGCCACTATACTTCTGTATCACCCTACTCCCACAAATGCACAGCATCTGTGACTTAATTACAACAGAAATTGTGACACATTTATATATATGTCACAAATAAATACGTGAAATGTTATGTTATGGATACCTGCAATATTTTACTTTTTTTAATCCATCATCCCCCCTACTCCAGCTGCTTGTAAACAGTATTTCATGTTAGTGTATATGACTATGTACCAGAAGGAATTTACCAGGAATTTAAACGTCTTCACAAGCTGATACATTATTGTAACTACAATAATTTTATGAAAAGTTCCAATTCTATCTATGCATTTAATCATTTTTACTAAATAACTCCTCAGGAAACAGGGCTTATGCTATCAAACAAATTGTGTGATGGGGGTTTTCCTTTTAAAAGATTTGAAGACCTAAAAGTTTAAAGGTGGTAAAATGCAAAAAGATGGGTGGTATGTGCCTGTCTATAATTGTATACATATGTAGGGGGAGAGAGAGAGAGAGAGAGAGATGCACACAGTCTGACTACATACCACATAAATATTTTTTTAATCCCTCGCCGTTTTTTTTTTTTTACTGCTTTGGTTAGAAAACATGTGGTACCATAGTACAGTAGAAGGAGTATCATAAGCATTTTTGCCTTTTGATGTAATCTATTAATAGATGAACATTTATTGGGCATG
>NW_009618650.1:0-965 GCF_000690535.1 Cariama cristata | reverse complement strand
AAAAAATACAGGGGTTCTTTTTCTTCTCTGTTCTTCTGCATGCCATATGTGTTGTAGTATATGCACAGTAGCACGGTGTAACTTATGTCAGTTCAGATCCTACATTGCTACTCACACGGTGAGTCCACACGGACTGCAGTTGTCTGCATGGCACTTGGCTTTCCCCGGCATGTGCTTCTGCCGTCACTCTCTGTAGCACCGTTTTCTAAGGCAGAAATGTCTCTTATTGAATGTTGTCAAAATGTGTGTTATGTCCATGTTACGTATCGGTTACATTATTGGCTTTTAATTTTAACTGTTTTTACTTCTAACTTAATGTAAGAGATCGTGGAAGAAAAACCAGAATAAAGAATTTTAGCCTTTTCAGAGGCTTGTACCCACGTGAATTTTAAAAGTTGCTTTACCATACAGATTTATAGTGCTACAGGAAATAGACCAGACTGCGAACATAGTTTATGCTTTAAAGCGATGTACCCATTTACGTATGTTTGAATAAAGGAAGTTTTCCCAGTAGAATGGGAAAGGCTTTTTGAAAACAGATTCTTTAATAGAAAAGAATTTGCTTAGCTTATTTAAGCATTTGAAAAAACATGTGTCTATTATAAAGAAAACCTCATTTCAGCACTGTGGGTATGTGTTGTTCAAAGCAAATGTATCTGACTACCCTGAAGCTCTGAGCCAAATAGGCATTAGAAGGTGTTAAAAATGGATTTTTAAAAGGGAAAAAAAATCCCAAGAGCAAATACGGAATTACTGCCTAAGTAAACTGTTGTTTCCATGGAAATGTTAGTGTTTTTAATTTCTGTAGTGTGCCATGCATGGTGTCGAGATGCGGTAGTAGCGCACGAGTGTGCCTTGCGGTGACAGCAGTTTCCCGCCTGTTCTCCTTTACCTCACGGGCTCCTACAGCCTTCTCCCAGCCGAATCCTCTCCTTTGTCGCCTTGCTCTCTTGCCAGACCTTTCC
>NW_009618649.1:0-4201 GCF_000690535.1 Cariama cristata | reverse complement strand
AGCGGCGCCTTGCTCCGCCAGTGGGGAGGTTTGTCTCCTCCGCGGCTTTGCTGACAGTAGCAAACCCAGGCACTGAGCAGCAAATAGCTAATTTGGAGTCACCCAGAGGTGAGGACAGTGGCATCTGTGTGGTCGTAAGCACTGCCCCACTCGATGCCTGGAGCCCCAGCTACTCCACGCTGTGGCCCAGCCCCTCGGCGCAGCCCCTCACCTGCAGCTTCTCGAAGACCTTCTTCTTTGGCTTGAGCTCGTCGTCGGGCTCCCCACCCTCATAGCCTTCCACGTAGACGCGCTCCCCGGCGCAGCACCCGGCCGGCGGGTCCAGGGGCTCCACCTGCCGCGGCTCCCCCCTTTTGGAAGCAGAGTCAGCCCGAGGCAGTACCCACCTGCCCCTCAGCACCACCAGGCCCTGGGGCAGGAGAGGGGGGGTCTGGACTGCACCCCTGGAGGGGTACGGCCCCTGTGCCCCTCTACCTCACCTGGAGGCACACAGCACCATGCCCTGCGACTCCACACCCCTCATCTTCTGGGGCTTGAGATTGCAAAGCAGCACCACCAGCCTGTCCTGCAGCTGCTCCTTGGGGACAAACTGCACCAGGCCACTGACCACGGTGCGGGGCTCGGGCTCGCCCACATCAATCTTCTCCACGTACAGGCTGTCAGCATCCGGGTGCTGCCAAGCAGAAGCAAGGTGAGGAGCAGAGAAGGGGACTGGGGTGGCAGAGAAGAAGGAGGCAGACCCTGCACACAAACCAAGTGCCCACGTCACCACGTGGGAAGGTTGCTCCCCTCTCCTCATTGCGCCCATACCTTTTCCACACTGATCACTTTGCCAACACGGATGTCCAACCGGGATGGGACCACATTCTCTGGCTCCGAGTTCTTGGTGCCCTTCTCTGCAGGCTCTGCAGTGCAAAGGGAACAGCTGTGCCACTGAGCATAAACCCAGGGAGCTGGCCAGGCCCCGGGGAGCACACAAGGACCCCCAAATCCTGCGGCCCACTGAATTCCCTGCTTGTCTCTGTACCAGAGAGCACAATCCCTCCTCCCCTTTGCTGGCCTCTCACACACCGGAGCAGCACATTGGCATCTGTCCTCTCCAGGGCAGGCAAACAGCCCTGGCATTGGCCTTTCCTCACCCTTCCTAATGCTCTCCGGGGCTGCTCCAGAGACTGAAGTTTCAGAACTTCTCTCTGACCTCAGCCCCTGGAGGAACTCTCTCCCACCCAGCCCTGTGTGGCCAAGGCCCCACTTCCCCGAGCTCCCAGCACCTCCTTACTGGCTTTGGACGGGTTGGGATACGCTGCATTGGTCAGCTTCTTCAGTTCTGGGCTGTTGAATTTCTCTCTGATGGGGTCAAGCAGTTTGTTTAGGGCCACTTCCACCGAGTTCTTCAGGTCTCCAGGATGAACAACCTGTATCGTGACAAACAGATGGGTTCCTGCACGGTTTCCTCCAGGGCAGGGTGAGCAGCAGGATTTGAATCAGTGATCTGAGGCCAGTAGGAACTGGAGACCAAGCCGGGTGGGGAGATGAACCCCAACCCTTGGCCTGATTCCCCCTTGGACATCAGAGCCCCTCTTCTGGACACTTCTGTTTGCAGCCTCAGCTCGGAACAGCTGAAAACAGTTAAACTGCTGCTCTTTTCCAGGATGTGGCTGACGTGGTCCTGTCCTGCACCAGGACAGCCAGTGCCCCCGCATCCTTCATCCATCCTCTCACCTTCAGGCTCTCCTGGCTGGGAGGACCTTGCCACCCTACAGCCACTGGGCCACACTCTATTCCACACCTCTTCCCGGTGCGGATTTCCATCTCCCACTGCTGCTCAGAGCCCTCCCACAGCACTCACCTGCTCAGCAAAGTCTTTCTCCAGGGCATCATAGGCTGTGTAGGTTTTGTTTCCTCCCCATTTTTCTTCTCGCAGAACCACAAACTCTGCGACACACAGATTTTAAGGCTCAGATTAACCCAAGCGGAGACTCAACCCTGCTCAGCCAGATAAACCACCCGCCTGACTTAGCTCAAGAGCTGACGGGGAACAGCAGCAGGGGCTGGGGAGGCAGCACGCAGAGGCAGCCTGCTTCAGGGGACACAAGCTCCCAACCCCTCCTCTTAACCACTGGAAAAACTAGACCCAGCATCTAAGCGTGGTGAGCCCCTCACCTGACTTGAGGGGAAAGAGGACGTGCTTGATGAAGGAGAGGACACCATTGTTCTCCACGTTCCCTGGCTCGCAGAAAGCCTTCTTCAACTTCTTCTTCACATCCTCCTTGCGGTCCAGAAGGTCAATCTTTGAGTCCTGCAAGAAGAGATTTCCGCAGCCCTTCACCCAACCTCTTGCCCCAGAGACAATTCATGCTGGAGTTGCTGCAACTTCTTCTTAGACCCCAGTGTGAGTGGAGAGAGAAGTCACCTTCTCCTAGGGTGCAGCCTCTCCACCTCCAGCCATTAACCCATCCCCCCGCAGAACCCCTGACCACAACCACCATTCAGGGACCAACCTCTTCTGACGAGCTCATTTTGCTCCCTGTCAGACCAGGAACCATCGGGTTCATCAAATGGACGCGCTTGGCATAGCCCAGGGAAGGAAGGTACTGGGAAAAAGCAAGGATGTAAGTCATGGACAACCCTCTTTGAAGATTGGCTTTAACTCACAATCCTTCTTTGCTCCTGCCTCCAGATAACTTGGGGACCCAGAATAACAGGACCCAAAAAGCTATCATGGGTTCACAAGGCACTGAGAGTCACAGCCAGGGATGGGCGGCAGCACTGTTCTGCACACCAGAGCCCCACGGACCATGAGAGCAGCAGCAGGAGCTGCGAAGAGCCCTGTGGTGCCAACCAAAATCACAGACATGCTTCTCCTAATGGATTCGCAAGTGTTGGAGCCCAGCGTCAGGCACCAGCATCGCAGGGAACTCACAAACACCCCCCATTCCTCACCTTTTCTGCAAAGGTGAATATCTTCCTCTGATCAACTCCTCCAAACTGTGCGTCGACCTTGAGGTACTCCTCATCCAGGGCCTGTGGAGAGACACATGCAGCCTTGAGACTGGATGCAAGACTCCATGCTCCAGCTGTGCATAACCTTCAGAGGTCCTGCCCATGCCCCAGGATCTGCCCAACCTCTGCCAGGGCACTCCTGCCCTGGGAAGGATGGGAGCTCTCCTGACTGCCTGCTGTCCTGCAGCTGGCCAGTGTCGCTGTAAAAGCAGCTCTGTTCTCAGGTCATGTTTGTGCTGCTGCCAGGTGTAATATTGGGGCGGAGTATAACAACCTTGGCGTTCGGCCTTATGTGTCCCTGCACTCCTGGCCAAGAAGCTCTCCCGACCTGCCTCGCCACGCACCTGCAGGCCTGGGTAGAGCAAACCGCTCAGCAAGGGGTGCTCCACCTGCTTCACCACCTCCGCTCCTGCCTTCTTCGCGTCATGCTGTGTCACCACGGACGAGAGGCGGTACACGTCCAGCGTGTACTCCCTGTGGGAAGGGATGGCACTGTTAGCACTGAGGAAAGGGGACATCTTTTAGAGCTGCTTCACACAAATGCTGGTTCTGGCCACATCGGGAGGAGCCAAGGCCTGGAGGCGCCTTCACTTTGTTTCCTGAATGACAGTGCCTGGGAGCAGGCTCAGGAACAGCAGAGCCCCAGGTCAGGCCCTCCCTTCCTGAGAGGACCAGGCACCCCAGGACTCACTTGCTGAGCTGGTAGTCAGTACCCCGGACGAACTTCAGCTTTTCCAGGGGCACCCCAATGCTCTCCAGCATGGCTTTGATCACGTTCTCGTAATAGCGGGTGCGCAACTCTAGCAGCTCCCAGGGGGCCTTCATGTTGTCTAGGTAAGCGTGGAGGTCAGCAAAGAGTATTGTCACCTAGTAAGCAGAGGGACAGAGTCAGTGCCACACGAGTCTGGGGAACTACACGTTCCCATCCATCAGCGTGGTGACAAAGTCCCATGGGGTCTGAGCTCCCAGCCTGGCCCCGTACCTCACACCCTGCCTTCAGGAAATCTGCGATCTTGGACATGGGCACGAAGTAGGCCACGTGTGGCTTGCCCGTGGTGGCGGTCCCCCAGTAGATCTTCAACTCTCGCTCCTTCAAGATGGCCATGAGCTTATCCTCCCCCAGCACCTCCTGTGGGGGACCAAGACACACATCTGGCACGGCTGAGCCCCCCGGGGAACACGCTGACGTGGCTGGGGG
>NW_009618648.1:0-275 GCF_000690535.1 Cariama cristata | reverse complement strand
CTGAGGGGATTAATCCCTTCTCTCTGCCAGCCTGGCCCTGAGCCCTTCTCCCAGCCCAGCAGCCTTTGTGCTGTGCCCTGCTTTGCCCTCCTGCCCGGGGTGCTGGCAGTGATGACAATAAAGGTCAGCCCTTGGGGGGGAATGCGAGTCACACGCCGGCACAGCCTATTTTAGCTGCAGCACCTGCTCACCATGCCTTGGAGAGGATCAAAAGCCGTGGCCTGAGAGGTGCCCAGGGAAGGTCGGGGCTGGGGACCTGTTCCCGGTGTGCCGGG
>NW_009618647.1:0-940 GCF_000690535.1 Cariama cristata | reverse complement strand
AGCTGCAGGAGTCGGGCTGTCGGCGCACCCTCACCATCCGCTGCCTTGGCCCCTCTGACCGCGGCACCTACCGCTGTGAGAGCCTGCACGACCGCACACAGGCCAAGCTCTGCGTGGAGCGTGAGTACTACGCTGGGGATGGGGATGGGGAGAGGGAGGGCACCTGCCTGCTGTAACTACGCTGCAGGCTGGAGGAGGGAGTATGGGCAGAGCTGGTACTTGGCTGGAAGGGGCGGTTGAGCAGAGAGGTGAGCATGGGAGTCAGGGATGGGCAGGGGTGGGCGCCTGCTAAAAAGGGCTGGATTTAGGGGATTGCTTCAGCAAGCACAGAGTGGGGAGCCAGGGGCTCTGAGGTGGAGCAGGCACTCACTTGCGGACACGGGTCCCTTGCAGCCCGGAAGGTGTCTATCCAGACTCCACTGGCAGACGTGGAGACCTTTGAGAAGGAGACAGCCACCTTCCACCTGGAGCTGTCTCACCCTGATGTGCCTGGGGTCTGGACACGGGACGGCATCCGGGTGAAGCCCAGCAGCAGGTGCCGGATCAGCGCCACGGGCTGCGGGCACAGCCTGACGCTGGAGGGGCTGGCACTGGGGGACTCGGGCACCCTCTGACACCCTGCGCTGCAGCGCCCGCCTGCTTGTGCGAGGTATGGTCGTTGGGGTAGGCTTGGGAGGGGGGGTGTGCATGGCACAGGTGCTGCCCATCCTGCAGCCGTTCAGTGCTGCGGGAGATGCCAGGGCTGAGATGGACCACTCCAGGCACATGCTGGCAGCTCTGCCCCTGTCCCCAGGGAGGAGACGTGAGCTGATCAGTGGGGACCACCTGGCCAGGGTCTGGGTCCAGAGCCCTCTGGGACACCAGTGATAAGTGCTTGCTCACAGTGGTGCCCCGGGAAGTGCCACCCTCGCCCCGTTCTGAGATGCCTCGAGTACAGCTC
>NW_009618646.1:0-444 GCF_000690535.1 Cariama cristata | reverse complement strand
ACACTTATTTGTGACAGAAATAAGACCAATAAATAACATTCCATATTTCTAAATTGTTTTTCTCTATTATCGGTGGAAGTTAATGGTTTGTTCATTAAAGAGTTACTCACATGAGTAATTTTATTGGAGTCCTGTATTAGGCACCTTGGCATAAAGGAACAGCCAACCTCAAAACTTGTTACTTTAGAAGATGAAAGTCTTTTCATGTGTATGTCTAAATTCGTGGGCATGGGACTTAAAAAAAACCAACAGTATAAGTATGTTATATATTTACATTGTAAATTTTTTAACAGTCACTGGCTGCACTCCAATGCTTTCGAAGCATTTGTGAAAGAACAGACCTTGTGATTTTAGGGAGTCAGCTCTAGCTTTTGGGTATAAATATTTCCTTAGGGTACTGCATATTCCGTGACTCTGTTAATTCACCCTTAGGAGAGTAAAAAG
>NW_009618645.1:5391-15352 GCF_000690535.1 Cariama cristata | reverse complement strand
GACATACACACAAATGACAAGACACTTAGGTATTTTAAAAGAAGAAAAAAAAAATCCTTCTTCCCTCATCAGAATTTCTCAGTAAACTTGCTGCACTTCACTATCAGGGTTAATTTTTCAAACTGGTAGAATTAGCAGCCAGGTGACCCCATTGTGGTATTTAAACCCATGGCCATCTCCATCCCATCAATGCCATAAAAACCAAGTGTATCAAACACCTTTCGGTCAACACACAAAAGGAGGCAACCAGGTCTTTAATGCACCTTTCTGACTTCCTCCGATCCTTTGTATTTGTGATTGAGCATGATATATGGGTCTTCCACAAAACCACTCATGGCAGATCTTTATTTTTGGTATTCAGTAACTCCCTCAAACCAAAGCCATTTCTCAGGGCGTGCTTAGCTCTGCTGTATTCACTCAAATACCATTTCCTTAGGAACAGTTAACTCCTACAATCAAACATGCCCTACTTTTTAAAAAAATAACAAGGGCAGAAGAAAACCAGAACTCAAATATCAAAGGTGCACAGCTAATTCTCCCATGTCAGACCAGTGAACCACAGGAGCATTGCTCTTTGTGGTTTTCCCACTTCCCACCCCCAAGGCAGGCAGACACCAGCCTGAGCCTACAACAGGGCACACTTGTAGTTTTGTCGAGTCAGCTTCCATCCAGTTGTAATACCACCCTAACTGCACTTTGTGACCCCCTCAAAAAGCTCTGCCTATAGCTGTTGCACAACAACTTCTCTGGGATCTAGGCTTCAGAAATTAAAGACTCAGGGAGAGTCAGGGAGCCTGTCTGCAGACAAAGGTTAACCTATCTTTATTTTTACAAAGCTAAACAGACAAAGCCATCAGTTGCAGCTGCAGCTGTATGTGTAGTTCTGGATGAGCAAAGTTTCTTAATAACCAGCTCTGCAGCATCCCATGTCCTGGCCAAGGTTTTTGCTGAGCAAGGATACAGAGCCATATAACAGGTTTGTCTGTATTCTAAATCAGCAGAGCCATTTCTAATACAGAATCATTTAGAAGCTTTAATGTGCCTGTTGCATTCAATCTGTATTGACAGTCTTGATTTTTAAATCCACAGGATCCTGGCCTCCCTCCAGTGCACAGGATGCACTCTCTAGCAGTGCAGAACCCCATGCTAAAGTAGCTGTTGTGAGATAAGCACAAGAGCAAAGACAGTCACACAGTCAAAGATACTGAACATTGCTGGGAACACCACATTTTGTCTCTACTCTGAAGTCCTGACATGAAACAAGATTTCTTACTAAATATTTTGAAGTATTTTTATAAAGTGTTCTGAGCAAGGATGAAGTAGAAAATAAACAGTATGCAATCATAAATCGCTAAAGAGCACCACAGCATGTACGCATTTAGAAGCCAAATTAGGCAATTTTAAGTCAGTCTTTTGACTGCTTGGCTTTGCAGTTTTGATATAGCTCTTTCAGCTCATATTTTATGCAACTTAAACCACACAGCACATATTGATGATAATCAAGGAGCAATTTCCCCAGTGTTATTCAGATAAAGTTTAATTGCCTATTCTGTTTCTACATGGTGACCAAAAGCTTGCTGAAGCAAGTTGAAGTAATAAAAACGCTTGCAAGTTAACTTCCCGAATGAACATGCCACATATGTCTGATTACAAGTTAGCACATACACCTCACAATCAAACCCAGCCCTTAACCTGTACCTTTTCTGCTGCTGATGTGATGAATCCTTTCCTGCTTTCTGAAAAAGAAGTGGTGGTTAGGACCAAGGTATTTTCACATCATCAGTGAGACACTCATTGCTTTGCCAGTAGGTATCAGTGCAGGAGATCAGAAACTGAGCACGTGGGAGAAAGAAAAACCACCTCTACCACCGGCCATTTAAAACCTCAGCCCATCCCTGAAGCAGCTGTAGAAATGCTGGCAATGACCTCAGAAACGACAAGCAGCTGGGTTCAGTTCCCAATTCATCTTTACAAAGCAAACAAGGAGAGGGAGGGTCTTAGGGTCTTGTATGATGCAGGGAGGGGGGGAAGAACAAGTGATGCTGGAGGAAAGTGTAGAGTTAAAAGGCTGTCAGTGTGACAGCTGGACAATCTGCCTAAAAGGCCCTGTGGTTAGTTACTGAAGGGCTGGGGGAGAGTTAAAAACAAAAATTGTGTTATCGCAGCAGAAGATACTGAACTTGCATGTGTGAGCTAGGCATAGTTTCTTTGAGAAACACTGGCAAGTGCCTGGCGATAGTCATGACTGTAGAAAGGCAGTCTGGAGGTGGATCTGTGCATTTTGTTTACTCCATCTGCTTCTTCCAGGGCACCCTGCAGATGGGGGGGATAAGAAAAGATCAGAGGCATTTTTTTCTACCTGCCCTTTATCTTCCTAGCACACAGTCATATATCTGTAGTTGCCATGTGTATGGCTAATAATGGAGCTTAGAAAAAAGGGAATGCGTTGAGATGAAAAGAATCGCTTAGCAGAGTATTATGAATGTTCATCTTCTTCTTTTTCTGTCTCTTGGATACATGCAGGGAGTGACCTTGCCTGTATAATGATCTATTTGCAAGTTTGTCACCGGAAATATAATTTGTACAAAGAACATTTATTTATTTGCACGTATCCTTCTGTATGGTGGCTGACCAGGTAATTGTAGAACCACTGTGAGCTCACGGCACTACGATCCATTCAGGACCATATGATACCACAGTCATATATACGCAGAAAATAGTGGGATTCCCCTTTTGAAGTAAGAAGGATTTTTCCTTTTATTTTTATTTTAAATATGACTATTCTGCATGATCCTTATTCTTCGCTAGTGGTAAGTATGCATTCAGCATCTTTATTGTGGCTACACTTTCATAAAGAGAATTAATCTTATGGAATCATTTAACAAAGCAGATGACATGAAGGTGCTCTCTTAAGGGAGAAGACAAGTAATTTCCTGTTTCACATAAAATGAATGGGGAAAAATAATATCATGGCCAAGAGGCAGAAAGAATCAAATCTCAGTTTGTACGCATGATTCACAATTCATTCTTAGGGTGATGAATGAAGCAGCACACTTCCCGATATGTAAGTCTTTACTCCATGTACTCGGTTTTGCACCATTTGTAGAGTCAAAACGATTAAAAAGTACTTCACCCTCATGCTCCCTGTAGGAATTAAGATGCTCAAGTAACTCTGTCCTTTCTGGAATACATTAGTTTCACAACAGGTCAGCAGGATTTTGTGAAGACACGGAGTAATCCAGGAAGCAACACAACACCTCCTTGCTGGGTGGGATACATGGCCTTGATTGGAAATAAAAATATTCTACCTCTCTGTTCATGACTATTTTCTATTATATTGTAGATGTACACTTGCAAGAGTTAAAGGAGACATCTCCAAAAAGAGTTTCAAACAGCTCACAGTAACTATGTAGTGCTTACTAGGAAGAGAAAGCTAAAGATCATATGAACTGTTATAGGTAACTTTCTGATCTTTTATCTCCATAGAGTATTCCTTATTTCCACTAGGCGAGGAAAAAATATCCATCTGCTAATATATTCCATAGATTCATTCCATAGTTGATGCTCTTTAACTATAATCAGCTGTTTAGCATCTTTTACAAAGAGACAGGGAAGTACCTGTAAATCTGACCAAGTGTCTTCATTTAAAACGCCACTGTCAAGCCCAGGTCATTCAGTCCTTTATGGAAGAAGATGAACTTAGGACATCTATTTTCCATTCTTTGGCTTGATACAGCTGCTAGTGCTGTTGCTAAAAGCCAGTATTCATCTTTGAAGATAAGCTGCCCACATGTCTTTCTGGGGTTAGCCAGATGGTCGTAGTGCACTACTGATGCACAACTGCAGTGTTAGTACAGGCTGAGTGGAACTAATGAGTGGAAGTGTGGGTGGGATGCTCAATGGCTTAAACATTTGTTTCTTTTTTCTTCTTTAGATGATACTGGTGGTCCACATAGGCTAGCAAACTTTAACTTCAATTAAGGTTGTAGGTGTAGGATTCACACATTTTTTTTCTTAATGGGGTGGGTACTGATGAGACCTTGCTTCATCGTACGTAATCATCAGATATACCATACTTATAACTACCTAAACCACATCTAAAAGTGTATTTTGTACTTCACAGAGAAGTAAAAGCAGGCTAAGATTTCTCATATGGTTACTATCAATATACTTATAGAGTTACTTTAGAGGGTAGATACTTTCCCAGACAGTATTGCAAAACAACATTTAACAAGGATATGCTGAATATCAACTAAAAACAGACCTACATTTGAAAATTAAAAGCTATATCTTATTAGTTAGCTTGGCAATACAGTTAGACAAGAGCCCTGCACTGCTTGGAACATTACAGATTCGTATCTGATTTTTGCTGCAATTGGGACTTCATTGCTATTTTTTCTAAACCATGTTATTGTGCTTAATGATGCTGTCAACAGCCTGAGAGGCAGCAATAGGGAAGGGAACGCAAGAGCTCTCCCCCGGGAGGGCAAGAGCACAGAACTCCAGCAGTGAAATAAGTGAACAAGAGCCCAAACAATCCGGTTGTTTTCTGTCGGAGGCAGGCTAAAACTGACTCTTCCAAAGAAAATAAACCCAGCCTTTCTGTTCCTCCAGCAGTCTGCCTTGTCTGTACAAAATCTGTTCGCATTAAACAAAGCTTCATGATGAGAAAGAAAGACTTCTTTACACCCAATCCATTAATTCTATGAAAAAAGTTGTCTCCTCCTGGGTGTTTTTTAGACCTATATAAATCACTATCTTAAGCACTTTATGACTTTAGCCATCTTTCACCTTAGCACTTCAAAATGGCATCCCACAAACTATCAGTTTAATTATAGAAATACTTACTTAGGAGGTACTTTGTGATCATTCATATTTCATTTATTATACTAAAAATTAAACTATAACTAAAATCATATGCCCTTCACTTTCCTAGGTATTTGGTACTTTTCCACTATTTCTCTTTTAAATTTTGTCAACACTAGGAAAAAACAAGGAGAGTTAGACTGGTTTCCTAGGAAAATGAACCATGTGCTCTCACAGCAGATGTAACTTGGTTTACAGCCTGAACCACAAGGGTTGTATTCTTCATTGCCACTCATAACTCTCAGCTTATTTTTTTCCAGAGTTAAATTCCTGAGTTAGACACCATAGTTCCTGCAGAAAACAACGTAACAAATTGTAAAGGGAGACTTAGGAGTACCCAAATGGGACTTGCAACTGTCAGCACACTGATTGGAGAGATGCTGAAGACATCCTGGGAACAGCAGAGAGAGAAGGCTGGTTGCAGCCCTCTCTGAGAAATAGGCTCTTCCCTGCAGCTTGAGTTCCTATCCTCTCTCTGAGATTCACAGCCTGGAAATCCTCCTCTTGTCACTGGCACCTGGGCAACATTTCTCATTTCAGGTTTGGCAGAAGAAAAGCTGTGAGATGCAGCTCTTCTTCCCTCCCCCAAAGGACACAGATGCAGTCTTATGGCTTAAGCCACTTTCTGAAAAGTAATTTTCTGCTTTCATTCCACTCTTTCAGCATGCATGCCCACCTTCTGTGTACAAAACCCAATGTACCAGAGCTGAGACTGTCTCCTAGCACCCCTTTTACCTTGCCACTGCCCAAGCACATGGAGCACAGAGTGAATCCATTTGCCTTGGTTACTTTTTATTTCCTATGGCCCCAAAAAGGAACCCCATAAGTCTGTGTCCTAAAAAGAAATCCCATAAGTGTGTGTTGTCACCTTTGACTACTGTAGTAACAGGAGCATTCATTATCTATACTGCTCATTAGTAAACCACTAGTAATGTTAGTCTCTTGTCTGTTGCCAAACTCTTAGGTTCAACATAAGGCAAAAGCCTGTCTTATATTTACATCAGCAGCAACTCCATTTTACTCTTGTTTTTTCCTCTACAGCCAAAATACCTTCCAAACCATTCCTATTATTGATAGGAGGAGGGAAGCAACTATTTAAACCTTCAAAACTCAGTATTTTTCTCAAGTTTTCAGTCTTAAGTGAATAGCACCGAAATGCTTGGTATATAACAAAGCAAACACAAGCACAAAGACTAGCAGCTTTGAAAAAAACAAAGCTATCTGTATGAAAATGTTTTTGTCTTAGTTTGGATAATGAAAACCAACCACAAGTTATTGCAGTGAAGCACTCATTTTTCAAATTCTTGGTAGGATGCCAATATGGGAGACCAGAGAAACCAGGGTGTCACCATAAGGCGGGAAGCCATCTGCCTCCACCTTGTACTGGTACAAGGTTTCCTGATGACCATGGAGGTCGGCAGATCTGCTCATGCAGGCAATAGCCTCGGAAGGTACAGATCCAAAAATCTGAGATACAGCAGTAGGGTTTTATATCGTTTCTTATGATTTCTGTTGACGTTTCAAATTTTTAGAAGAAAACTTCAGCGAATTCATCCTTCTGGGATCATACTGATGTCAGAGGTGTTACAGCATGAATTTTTTCAGTCCCGAGAAGCTAAGTAGTACTAGGCCTTTGTTATTCTAGGTACTAACGGCATTTATTACTTCCCTGACATATAGCTAGGTTAGAGTCTTACTCATAAAATATCTGTAACCAACTATCAGGCTTATCTGTAGTCTGTTAAAACAAGCAAAATTAGACGCCCATAAAAACCCACAGACATTATATGGTGTTTCCAAGCCACGTTATTTATGATAATCAGCAGCTGTGAAAGTGAAGTCCCTCCACATAAATGCAGAAGGCATCTTTCTTGGCAATTATTCATCAGACCAGACTCTGGAGTCAGCAGAGGCTCGAATGCGAATGACGAACCGCACAGCAGCCCACTTGTGTGCCTGCAGCCTGGGGAAGGGCCGGCACAGCCCTGACTTTTGAACAAGGACACATAAACAGAGCCAAGATGCTGAAAGCCATCATTATAAAGCCTGAGACAAAATGAAACAACAACAACAAACAGTTGGGTAACCTTTTTGAAGTGGATGTGCTCCTCTTTCACTGTTTTCTGAATCTCCTTAAATTTTGATTGGCTTTAGATTTGAAAGCAATTGGCAGACGGTCAAAATTTAAAATTGATGAAGTACAATTGGTCTGTTCATGGGACGCTTGGAAAAGAAAATAATGATCTTTCAGACAAAAATGTTCTGAGGAAGCTAAGCCACCATGTCAACAGATAAGAAAGCAAACAGTGGTACTGAAATGGCTGGAGCAAACGGTATTTAAAAGAAGTTTTTGTCCTGGAGGAGTTGTGGCAAATTCAGAGGGCTCTGTACTTCGTGCTCTTTAGGATATTCTTTTATGTTTCCGTGACATGCTAGCAGTACAGCAAGGTCCAGGGGTCATACCTAATTTGTATTAATCGCATCAGTCTGGACGGGAGACCTGAAAAACTGCAGTTTACAGCATGAAAGAATTATATGCCCTGTATTGATCCAAAAATTTTAAAATGCCAGCCCTACATAGCACAGTCTAAAAAGATACACCCAAACAAAAAAACTACCAAACACTGTTGAAATAGCTTTGATCTGTGGACAAATTCAAGAAGGCATATAAAATATATGCAAGCTAGCCTGTCCTTGGCAAGGTGTGGGGCAGTGCTGTATCACTTTGTGTCTATCACTCTCCTCCCTGCGTGAAAGGCAGTGAACTTAACCGGACAACTGCTGGGTCCTCCTCGGCAAAGTACCTAGGCTCTTAATCCCCACCTGGGTCCTGAGGGCAGCCTGTGAGATGTTAGGAGACTGACAAGGCTCATGACTTCTGCACTTCTGGGGCTTGGATTTATATATCCAATTTGATCTGCTTTTGCATCTGTATGTCTGGATGACATGTCATTGTTGACTCCAGATCAGAGAAAATCATGAGAGACAGAAAAACTAAAGGTTTGTAACAATGTCACTCAAACTGTGAGCTGCCTGTCTTCAAACTCCTCCTGTCTTCAACAATGAAGTTGAGAAGATTTAGTGATCAGTGGGACCAGCCTGAAAAAGGGTAGATTTAGATGGGATATAAGGAAGAAATTCTTCACAATGAGGGTGGTGAGGCACTGGCACAGGTTGCCCAGAGAAGCTGTGGATGCCCCATCCCTGGAAGGGTTCAAGGCCAGGTTGGACGGGGCTTTGAGCAACTTGGTCTGGTGGAAGGTGTCCCTGCCCATGGCAGGGGGGGTGGAACTGGATGGTCTTTGAAGGTCCCTTCCAACGCCAACCATTCTGTGATTTGTGATTCTTTTCATGTTGGAGAATTAGCATTGTGGTACCTTATGGAGAAGGGTTTGGGACATATGGTTACATCTTGTTGGCAAATCTAGGCCTCTTTATTGGCATCTGTCAGATAATAAATGAGTAATTCCTGGAATAAAAATGGCAATAGCTTCCTTTCCCTTCCCTGCCAAGAAATGCTGGTACAAGTAGAGGACTTAGATTTATAAGCCCACCCCAGAAGAACCAATGTTTCTTTTGATTAGTCAAGCAACATCTCGCAGGGGCACCAGTCGGTGTGCCGAGGCAAAAGCTGGCCTCTTTCTAAGCAGGAAAGTAGGAGCAGGGACAGGATTAGGTAAAGGATCTATTCTTATGGGTTTACCAGTCATCTGCTGGAGTCATTTGAAGGGGCTGGGGCAGTAAAGGGACAGCAGCAGGCAGAGTGTGTACGTGTGTGTGTGGACCTGGGGAAGGGATGGAAAATCTGTAACTAAAAGGCATCTTTTCATCTTTCTCACTCTGTTTTCTTTCCAATGGTGGCCAGATAGGGGACAAATCTTCCCATAAACAGTAATCCTTTAGAAAGTGCTCGAGTATGGCTATTACTTAACTTCCTGATTAGTAGCAGTCGCCACCTGCTACTTCTGCTCCTCATTGTCCAGCATAATGGAAGTGTTCATTTCCCTGGCTGTGAAAAGGTAATGGGAGGGGAGTCCCTTTTCTCTGTTTTGGCAAAAAGAGCATCAGTCCCTCCTTTTCCCCTGTAACTAATCCCAGACCATACTTATCCAAGAAAATAAAATTCTATTTCTGCTGACAACTAGCTGAATAAGGCAGATTAGGAATACTAAAAAAAAAAAACCCACCAAAAAAAACCCCACCAGAAAAACCACAAAAGCAATCATTCTGATCTCTTTGAACTAAATTAAGGGTTCCTGCTGCAGGACTTTTTTATTGCCTGACCATGGCTTTGAGATCCCAGAAAGCACTAAGCAAAGGCAATATATTCAATATTTTTGACACCTCAAACATGCAAAGACTTTGCAAAGACTTCTGTTTTCTTCAAACCTTACTAGCTGAAGCTGCCAAGAGAGCTGCACATGTTGCCTTGAAAGACAGCTGTTAAAATAGTCTCCTTTGATCAAAATTCTTCTACGTTTATAGCTACAGCAAGATAAAGTATTATAGGATTTTCTTAGCACAGACTGAAAATCATAAAAAGAATGAAACTTGCAAAACCTGAAAAGTGCATTTGTCATGAGCGGGCATAACTTTTGAAATGTCAGTTAAAAAGAGACAACCCATGAATAGACTATGAGGATTTTCAGACTTTCTATTTCCCTAAAGTCCTCTTTTGTTTTACACTGGGAGTGGTGGTGTATCTTCCTAGGGAAGCACAGGCAGGCAGTAGATTAGTCCTTATTTAGATGGTAAGTTCCAGCCTATTTGAATTGTATTAAGCATTCTCCTTACTTCTGTGGGATTTGTCATAAATCTTGAGTAAATATACTTAGCGCAATCTCAAAGACTGAAGTTTTGATTTCTCAGAGGGCTCAAATCTTTAAGCCTTAAAACTTCCCTTGTTTAAGAGAGATAAAGCAAAAGAATCTACTTGTCAAAACAAACACGGGGGAAAAACCCCTCAGTACAACCCTAGACATTATCTCAATGGGAAGTGGCACTCATTTGGGGCTTTTCGGTAGCATTCTTTGCCCAGGAGTGAAATCTATTATAGGAATTAGTACTGCCCCTTAAAATGGTAGCATCACTAAGA
>NW_009618645.1:0-5360 GCF_000690535.1 Cariama cristata | reverse complement strand
CTGCTCTCTTTCCCTCTGTTTTCCTACCCATTCTCCTCCTTCTAAACAGTATTCAAAGGTTTCTTCAAAGGTCTTCATCCTATCTTTGTTGCCATGGTCTCTCACAGAGTTGAAACAACATTTTCAAAACTAATGCCTGCTCTAAATGCATTGTTGTTGGGATGCTGAGTCAGTTCTCTGCTGACTAGGGTGAAAGAAAAAGAATCTTTGAAAATCAGTTTTAACATTCAACTAACCTGAATGGGGGAAAAGCAAGACATCTATATGCTGCTAGACAGCAGCAAAACTTTTTAGGGGTGAGATGCCTTGTATTTTGGGAAGAAAACCAAATTGTCTTGAGGTTTTTGTGTCAGCTATGCCGGTTTTACTCTTTCTTTTTATTCATACCAGACCTGAGAAAGACAATCACTTCTCAGAAGGAAAAAAAAAAAAAACACAGAAGAATCCTGTTGATTAACACACACCTCCCCCCCAACTAAATCCTTGCTGTGGGGGTGACAGCGGATGCTTGGTATGCATTAGCAGTGACAGGCAGGGCTAGCTTTGGCACGGTTGAAATGAGTAGGGGGAAATGATGAAGCACCACCATTATTTCTAAGGGAACTAACAAGATATTTTGCTTGCATTCAGCTTTTCTGTTTGCCTCTCTTGTTTAACTACTTGCACGTTCTTTGAAACAAGGTCCATCTCTAGCACATGTATTTGTACAGCATGTAGGAAAACAAGCTTACTATTCTAATTTGAACTTTAAAGCTTTACTATATAAATAAGAACACCTATTTGCTATGTAAATTGGAACAGCACACACTTCATACTTGCATTTCAAGAAAAGACAAGATCTTTGTCACAGACTCGGTTACATCAACTTTAAACTGTTCTTAGCTGCCTGGATTCAATTTTTTACAGATGCTTTGAACATCTGTCCTCAGCCCGTAGTCTGGCATGGCATGCTAAATTCTGTATATTTGTTCATTATTCCTAGGGGAGGAATTTGCATTAAAATTCTGTTGGTCTAATTATATGCCTCAGCTAGAGAAACTCTATTCATTTGTCTGCAGCAAATTTCACCTTTATGAAACAGATGATGACTTTGCCAGAGACTTTCTGGACATCGTAGCAACTGAAGGTTTTACAGCCTCCATTTGTAATACGGGTCATAAAGCGAATTGAAGGAAAAAAACCCTAGATCATTACAGTGCTTTTGAAAACAACTCTTCATCTTCAGAAAAAAAAAAAAATCACAGCTTAATGGGGAAAGATGTTTGCAGCAGCTTCTTAAGGGTAAAATACAGCCTCCCCTGCTACTCCTATCTCCCCATGTCAGGGAATTCAGGTTGTGAATGAGGAAAAGCTTGACAAGGATCTGAAAACACAGCAGAAGAGCATGTTGTGGGTCTCAATCCCTGAGACAGATAGGGGACTGAATACTGGAAGCATTTCAGGGCGGCAGGATGCAGAAAGAAGAATAAGATCAGGCAAGAGCTCTTCCTGCAACTTGAAAACTGCATGAGTGTGAAAGTGCATTCATTAAAAGGGAACAGTAAGGAGCTTCCCAATTTTTCATCTTATAGGATGAAGATGGATACACTGAAACAGAGATGGTTATCATGGGATTTGCTGTTTCCAAAGCTGTCCACATTTTAAAAGGTTTAAGGGTATTCCTAAAGAGACTGTATGCAGACTGTACATTGTGTGTATACTCCTCCTGCTCCTTTTTTTTCCCCCTTTATCTCTGTGACGACTTCATTTTTTCCACCCATGGTTTTAATTGACATAACTCCCCTCTTTTCACCTCTAAATCCTTTCCCTCCTGGTCTTCTGAGTTTCCTCTTTTTCTTTCTCTGCTATTTGTCTTCGCTTGCTTGTAATTCCAGAATTTTCACTAAACTTTACTTTTCCATGTTCTCCTAAATTCCACTCTCCGAAAACTTCCTTGTTGCCTTTTTCTTGGCTTTACAATCTTTTTTAATGCTGTTTATATGCTGTTGCTGGGGCTTCCATGGCCTTTCTAAGGTTTCCTCTATTTATTTCCATTCTCTGATCAGCCGTATCAACCCATCAATCCTATAGCCTCATCTACCATGCACTCTTCTTCCTAAACAATCTACCTCACCATCTGAAATCCATTTCTCCAAATAATTTTTTTTTATACCAGCACTACACATCTGCGTTAATCTTTTCACTTTCCACCGCTCAGATCCTTCCAGGTTCATTTATTTTCTGTCCAATAAGCACCTTTTCTAATGAGTAAATTCTCTGAGCTCCTCAGTATGTATTTCAACATCCTCACCTTCTTCCCAAAAGGGCTGCCCTTTTTTTTTCCCACTTGACCAAAACCTCCCTCCTTTCTGTACCCATCACAGTGGTATCAGATACCCCGATGACAAGAATGAAACGGAGAACACTCTCCAGTTGCCAGCCTGGGCTTCTCCTGCCCTGTTCCTTCCTCATAGCTTGTAGACTTTCTTTGGAAATCATATTTTCCCTAGGGAGCCGTCAGTGGGATGCACACAGCTGCGGGCAGAGGAGAGCATTGCCTCTCGCGCTGCCTGACAGATGCGCTGCAACCGCAGGCTTTCACTCTCGACGGGTCGCACCAGAAGAAGGAAGAGTTCTCGTCCTCATCCCCGTCCTTACAACACGGCTGGTTCTGTCCTCTTCTCCTCCTCAGGCAGATTCACCAACTGTCATGGCACTACCTGTGGCAGAAAGCAAGGCAGGATCTGGTCCCAAATCAAAGACCTCACCGATGAGTTAGCAGGAGTGTCTGTCTCTGCTGGTGAAGGGCTAAGAGCTAGAATAGCAAGGGTATTTCAGGTCAGGCCTGAGGCGAATTAGTAGACAAGTTGTGAAGCTTACACAACATGTGGCCACATTATGTGTGGCTCCAGTCAGCGCTAATAGCCTGTCATTGAGCTCCATGTTTAAACAATTTGAGCAAACAGCAAACACAGAAGATGGGAGAAGGGAAAAAGGCCTTCGAGGAATAAGAAAGATCAGGCTACTTCGTATACTTGGCAAGCAAATACTGCAGCGGTAAGGACAGCAGAGTACCTACCAGGTAGTTAGAGACGTGACCCAGTTCCTACTGCGCAAAAGTAACATAATACAAACCCAAAAATACATAAGTTGTCCAATTTTAAAATTCATTCAGCCAGCAATTTTTCAAGCTACATAGGAAACTGATTGTTGGTTTAGGCTGTGTCTGATCATGTGAATTATCTGAGAGAAAAAAAAAATATGGTTTTGGTTTAGCAGCAAGGAAACCAAAAAAGAGGGTAATGGGAGGAAAAAGAAAAACAAGTTTTAGTAACAACAAAGAGTAAAATTCAACCACATCCATATAAATAACAACGATACTAGTGTTGGGAAGTAAATATAAAAACATTTTAAAATAGAAGAACCCAGAAACCATACTTCATTGTTTAGCATGAAAATAATAGCCTTTCGAGCCAGTACTATTAGAGAACATATTGAATCCAGTGCAGAATTGGCTATGAAACTGTCCACTCTACCATGGGAATGCTTAGCTCAGTATCTGGTAGATTGCCAGCCATTTAAAATGTTTTTGTGTTGGTTTAATGATTGTTCCCATGAGCACTGATGGTAAGGGTTGACATTAATTAAAATACTAAGTCATCAGAGCTGGCATTGTGGGGAGAGAGAGAATGGGCTGGATCCAATTGTCTTCAAGGTTTCTTTGGCCTTCCATGTTTTTCTCTTAGATGCATCATACATGCCAAGTATCCTCTTAGCTGAGGTATAACAATGTAAACAGACTGTCTCTGCAAATATAATTTTTTTAGGTTTTCCACAGACTTTCATTTAACTGATTAGAGGACACTCATTAAAATCAGCTAATCATGTAATGTGGCTGTGTTCTGAATGCTAAACAAAATGCCTAAATGAAAGAGGATTTTAAAACACTGTCTGCCTCTCTTAATTTATTTCTACTGTATACTCAATGGCACACAATACAGTAGGAATTCTGGGCCTTATCCTCATTAACCTCAAAACTCATTATCTCATATAAAAACAGGCCCTTTCTATAGTGTGTGTTGGAAAAGGTATGAAAAAGCATATTAAAGATAATGTGTTTGGGCACACGCTCTTGAAACACGAGGAAGTATTTTGCTTAGAACTGTGAAATTAATACAAAATAGCACAAAATCCCAAGTAAGACACACTGCTAAAATGACCTTTGCATAATCTGGATAGAATAGCTATCCTTACACATCTCTCATTTTATTAAATAACTACTCAAGATCCAGATCTTCAAAGGCACACAAATAGGAATAAGTCAGTTAATACCTGGAGTCCTTGAAAGGTCACGTAGAGAACGAGTAAAGAGGCTGAGCTTTTCCACTCCTTCCATCTATTCAGCAAGCCTGAGTTCCCATCCTACTGGCAGGGGCTTAATAGCGCAGAGAGTGAGAGTGCAAGAAGGAAAGTTTATGCCACATATAATGCAATCAATAGCCTAAGAACAAAGATCTCTGTCTTGAACAACGTGAAGCAACGTGAAGAAGCAAGCTGAGCCTACCTAAATGCAATAGGGCATTTTCACAGTAAGCAATACACAACATAAAGCAGACTACTGGTCCTGATGAAAAAGGCAGAGCAACCCTTTCTGTTCCAAAACACGTTTGCTCCTCTGGGTCAGAAGTCAGGCGATACTGTGACTTTGGGTCACCTCCTCACATCAGGGGAAAACCAAAAGCTAGACGAGGTGCCTGAAGCCAGTTACTATCTCAGTTCGTTCACTAGCAGGTGGCACGGGGCTGACATCCCTTCCCCGTGACACCAGCGGGCTGTGGAACAGAAGTCCTTGTCTCTGAATATCCGCAGTGCAACCACCAAGCTGCTTTGCAAGTACAGAGATCACCTAGAAAAGGCTCCTTCACCTTGTTTGTGGATGTAAATCCAGGCCTTCCCCGTGCCATCCCAGTATCAAGCAGGGGGCAGCAGTTTAGATCACCAGAGACAGATTTCTGTGACGGCAAATCCTGGAAGATAGGAACGCTCTTTGGCTTTTTGGTGTGAATGTTCTCTGAATAATCTTTACATATAAAAAATGTACAAAAAACCAGGTCTTTGAGTTCTTCAGGAGCTTGTTCATGAAACATGGAAGAGCGATAGCAGCCAAGGGAGGTCCTTGTCCAGGGACACGAGGGCAGGAGACTCGATGTATTCCTGGGGCTCGTCTTCAGTGGAGCCATCTATCAACACAAGGTTAAAAGGCTTTGGGTGCTTTTAGATTAATTTTTTAAGTGTTGTTTTTTGTTTGGTGGGGGGTTTTTGGACGGGGTGGCGGTGTTTGTTTGTTTGTAAAGTGCAGGCTGACTTGGAGGGATCAGGCA
>NW_009618644.1:0-1739 GCF_000690535.1 Cariama cristata | reverse complement strand
TTTCAACTTCGGTTGCTTCTTGCTTCGCGATCACATTTGCCTGTACTGATTCCCCCACCCACACTTTTTTGTGAAAAGACAAAGCTGACAAGAAATGAACTGCCTACATGCAGAGCGGGGAAAGCAATTTTGCTCAAATTATCAACTGACCCCCACTCACGCTCCCACAAAAGGGGGGGGGGAGAGTGTTTGTAAGGGCCTCGTTATGATAATTCTCAGCCAGAAGTAATAGCGTTAACAGTTTTGTAAACAAAAATATGAATGATAATTTCCCTCAAAGTTAACTCTAGAAATATATATATATAAAAATAGCATCCACATATTCAAATATAGTTGCTTTTCTGTATAAGGAAGGAATTTATATGCAGAACTTCAAATATTCAGTCAGACAGCTTATAAATTACTTACTTCGTCACTAATCAGTGTCTACAATCCACAGACTTTGGTGGTGTTACCTGTTACTAACTTACTGCAGAATGAGACCTGCAGCTCTTACAACAGTCTCCTTTTTATTGTTTTGTTTTGTTTTGTTTTACAGTTCAGAATAAACCCCCCATCTTCTGTTAATCACGCCACATAACAAAAATAGTTAAGTAAGTGTAGCTGGGGTGCTGCAGGCCTCCTGCAAGTAAAGCTGCCCTGCCAGAAAATGCCGTCAAACCTCCTTCACTTTTGCGGGTCTGTCAAAAATCTTTGCAGAAATCAGCTCGTTAATCCTGATCATTTCCTCTCAAGAATGATTAAGATACTCCTCCTAAAACAGAAAGAGTTGCCCCAGTTGGCTCCAAAATCAGCAGAAAAAACACCTTCTGCAGGGGGATGTTATCGCCGGGCATTGCAAGGAGTCAAATAAGCGAGTGTCTCCCCGGGTCTCTAATTTGTCTGACACTCGTTAGAGGGAAAAAAACCACCTCGAGTGGTTCGGAGTGAGGGGTTGTGAGAAGGAGAATAGAAACTTTCGCTGTGACTTGAACGTGAACTTCCTGCGATGTGGGGCACGTGGAGCTTTTCACCTTTTCTTCATGTTCTGGATCAAATCCTTCCTGGTTTGATCTAATAGAGATATCATTATTTAAAATATGACTGTAATAGACGTGAACGCCGTGTAACTAATCTTGACAACATACCTATAGATTCAATTCGTGCCAGGAATTAATTGGCTTCGATCCAATTGCTGAAACTCGCTTTTCAGACTTTATTATAGTTACTCTCTAGTAATGTGTGGGTGGATTTGTTTGTAATTTAGCATTGGCTGTCCCTGGCATTGCACCATGCCTCGTGCCTAGTACAGACCTGTCTGTAACACCAAACTGGGGGGAAAAAAAAAAAACAACAAACAAGGGCAGGTGTGAGAGCAATTACTTTATCATCCCTCTGGTCGGTGGTGGGGAGCTCAAATTGTTGAGCTAACGTCAGCGAGCAATAAAAACCTCTTGGCAAACCCTGCCAACATAAACTAGAGCAGGAACACGATAAAATTTAAAATCCAACTTCTCCGACACCCTGGCTTTGCATCGTGAGTGGCGTTTCAGCGTGGCCTCAACCCGCCCGGAGACACTGAACGGCTCCGCTGCCGCCAGACACCCGCCCCAGGCGCCCTGAAGCCCACGCTCCCCAGCAGCGTCCGCAAACAGGCTTTAAACGATTCCCAGGAGTAATTTTTCTTGGGAACACGGACTCTCCTGAAGGTACAGTTTAACTTTTCCTACGCTCCTATCCGCCCGCAGCGTTTGTTCGCT
>NW_009618643.1:40131-41008 GCF_000690535.1 Cariama cristata | reverse complement strand
CAGAGAACTGCCATCTTTCAAGGCAGATTTCCCCTATTAAGTGAGGCTGCCCTGCGTTTGTATACGGCTACACACAGGCAGAACTGAGAAAGATTTCTGGCATTGCTGTGTGTGTATGGTGTCAGCCGGTCCCTCTGTAATGATGGGCAATAGACTGATGATACAAAGCTAGAATAAAGTTAAAGAAATTGATTTTTCCTCTGCTGTAGTGATATACATATTTACTACTTTTGGTTTTTATTTTAGAGATGAAATAACACTCTGTGACTGGCATGATACTAGACTTCTATACAGAGCTTTGTACAATCTAACTCTTTATTTCAATAATTTAATTCTATGCCATCTTCAGAAAGAGCTGTTTATGTCCAAGTTAGTAAAAGTTGTAGGATTCTTATCTCTGTCTCTCTCATTCTCAAACTCTTACAGGTCACAAACTTCCACTTGTGCAGTTATTCAGAATAAGTTTTCTCTTCAGTTATTAGAGGCACCTGGAAAGTGAGTCTATCAATTTAATATAATATTCCAAGGTCAACATCTCCAGAAAATGCCCTGTCCCTGTCCATGAACACCTGAAATGGATATAGAGTATCAGAAATTCATGCAACTTATTATCATTCTTTGTAGACCAGTAGTCACAGCACCATTTTCTAATTCATTTTCAAAGGTAGCCTTTGCCACCTCCCTTTATCCTACTGAAAGAAAACGTTAATCTTCCACTTTTAGAACCCTGCACTCAGTGTATGTGATCATTTAAGCTGTGCAACTCTCTGTGTGGAAGCTCAGGCAGAGGTTTATGTTGAACTCATTTCACTGAGATATCAGAGCGTGAGAAATCCTGCTGTTCACAACTACCAGTTTCTTGCAAGTGTTTGGGGGA
>NW_009618643.1:35739-40100 GCF_000690535.1 Cariama cristata | reverse complement strand
GAGTCAGCTGTGGCTGTGGTGACACTGGTGAAAACTCTGCTTGAGAGACAAAAGTGGTTAAAACCCATCACACCAGCAAGGCTGTTCACCACAGGGTGAAGGTTGTCCTGGGAGGTCAGGGTGTAGCAAGGCAGTCGCAGCCCCAAACCGCTTGAGGTGGGGAAGGGCAAGCCCAGAAGGGAGGTGGGAGTGGGCGTCTGTCTGGCCACCATCACACCACAAAATGCCAAAGTGCGGCTACTGTCTTCTCTCCAGGTAATTCCCAGAGGGAATTTCCCAACAAAGCAGAGGAGAAAGGGATCATGAATGGGATATACCTAAAGAGTGGTGCAGAAATTATCAACAGACAGAAAGAAAGAAGGAAACCCACAGAGAGGAAATTAGTGATGTATGGTAAGAATATAGTATGTAGTGATGCCAATCACTATTTACCCATCATTATTTAGTGAGGTCAATCTTCTATTTACCCATACAAACATGAGGATGCTCAGGGAATCTGATGGCTAGCTCACATGAAAGGATTTTGTTTTTCTTGTATTGCATGTAAGTGTCCTGTGGACCAGCTACCACAAGGATTTTCTCTAAACATCTCAGAGTTCAGGAGAAGAAAAAGAGGGTTTAAAATCATATTAAGTAACTATAAATATGGTGCAATTCTGCCCTTTTCTATTATACGGCTTAGAATTTCACAAAAGATCTAAGCTAAATTTATTTGATTTAAAAATGCATTTACTGTAAGAATTATTTTTTTTTTCCTAATTGTTAATTCTGCATGTTGGTGTGCTTTTCCCTGAAGAACATGGTGCTGGTCACCTTTGAGAAAGAACAGTAGACCAGGTGGATCATTGCTCTGACCTACTGTGACAAATTCCGTGTTCCTAGTTCAGATCCAAAATACACTTGCATTCCCCTTTTTGTCATCACTGTGGGGTTAAAACCCAGCATATTCTTACACAGAAATGCATATGATATCATTTCAAATGCCATATGTGTTTAAATAGATTTCACACTTGAAGTGCAGCAGAATAACGTTCAGAGATGAACAGGGATTTTTTTTCAGGATTTCATTTCCAGAGAGGTCTGTTTTTAAGACTCTAATCCAGAATAGCCTGGAAAGTAGTTTTGCATAGTTAATGTGCGGCACGTGAATACATCTGCTAAGTCTGCATGCCTATATAAATCCTACAAAGTAAGACTCTGAAATTGCTTAGGTGATAGAATAAATCCATCCTGTACAAAAAAAAAAAAAAAAAGTTAAAATTTAGCCTCCAGCTGCTTAACCTTTAGTTACTGCATTGTGGTTACTGTGTGCATTCCTGAGTTTATAACTTTTTTTTTTCTAGATAGGAAGACATCTTAAGTTTATTTTTTTTGGCCATCAATTTTCTCATAGGATCAAAATATCATAAGTTGATTAGGTATTAATAAGAGTTCATTAATATTAAGTTTCTGGCTCCAGAACCCTGAACATCTGTGATCTTGAAACTTAGTGAATTTTGAGCACCGATAAAATCTTTTTTTCCAATGAAGTTTATTAATAAATGATTGAGCAATGTAATTTGTCACTGGCTGTATTATTATGTCTTAGAGCTAAGGTTGCATTATAAATTGACTCTTCAGAAAAAGGTAAACTGAATCGCTTACTTCAGGTCTTGCCTTGCATTCGAACATATGGTTCTGCTTAAACGTGTCCATGTTTGCAACCTACAGTTGACATTTTTGGCACTCAGAATAGTGTCTTGTAATTATGCTAAGTCTAGAAAGGAGGATTAGCTTTTATAGCAGAATTCATAAAATTAAAAAAAAAGTTTTAGTCAAATTTATTGGCTGCAATGAGCCCTCCAGAATGCAGACGTCTGGTCTGGTGGAACTCAATAGATTTCTGTTTGCTGCATGTGCCCGCGCGTGCACACACACACACACACACACACAAACACACACGCACAAATGACTACTTTATGAAAGCACTTGTGTGCAATAAAATGTTAAATATTTTCACACTTAAATTCAGCTTCCCCACCTGCAGCAATTATTATCAAACAAGCTCCATTTGATATGTTTTGAAAGCCTTTTTCTCCTTCTTTCCTCCCCCGCCCCTTTCTTTCTCTCTTAAAATACACTATATTGGTTGTATTGGTTGCATTGCAAAGCCAGTTTTTTGAACTCTGTCCAGGTTTTTCCATAATTCTCACCCCAGTGCAGTTTTGTGGAGCAATTTGCAAGTGCTTCGTTAGGGATTCAAAGCCACGAGAGTTGAAAGAGGGCGAGCTGAGCTCTCCTGCAGCATGTTGCGTGTAGAAACCATCACTTATCAGCCGTGAAAGGCACATTCCTGATAGCTGAGTGTTGGTATGAAACTCTGACTTTTATCTCTGCACCAAAAGGGAAAGGTTTCATTTGGGTTAGCAAACACCAGGCACCTATTTCCTTTGCAACAGCCTGCCTCAAAGTGCACTTTAATTCCTGACGATTCCACTGGAAGATCAAGATCACACGCACATGTATCAAACAAATCTCCTCATCCTCAGCATCCTCACCCTTTTTTGAACTCTCCTAGGAAAGAAATAGCCAATAGCAACCTAGCTGCCATGCCTTGTACATTTTGAATACGAACGTCTGCATTTTGCAGTGGAGGAGGGACAAGTTGTGGTCTGTGCTATTATTGATCTTTTCTTCTTTCATCAGTTTACACTTCCAAACGTCCCTATTAGACACTGTAGGGCAAAATCAGGATGATTACCTTGACTTATCATAGTCAAGCATAAACTACCATCTCTCCTTTTGGCAAATAATTAATCCACTATTTGTAGACAGAGTTCAGAGGAAAAGGTCTAATTCTTTCAAGGACTAAAACCCTTCTTTCACTGCTTCCCTGCATTAGAGTAGACCTTTAAAGGATGATGAATTCAGGTTGTTATAAGCAGCTATCACTCAAGCTGATGTTTTCCTGTTTAACCTCAAACAATTACCTGCAACACCTGAGCTAGGACCCTACTCACTTTGGGATCCCCCCCATAGCCCGTAAAGCAAAGCCTGGCCCTTCCCAGCTGCCCTCTGCATGTGAGCATCTGCCTCCTTCTTTTGATCATCTGCACAGGAAGCAAGGGCAACCAGGTTCCTAATTTAGATACCTCGCTTAAGTGTCTGTAATGAGGTGGGATTAATCTAGGCCATGGTTTCTAGCTGGAAATGAATGTAAAACATTGAAAAAGCAGAAGAAAAACAAATCAAGAAGGGGAACACAAGCAACAGCAACCACTCCAGTGTCTCACTCCTGACAAGGGAATGCTGCTGTTCTCCTCTGCTTTAATTTGCCGTATCTGGCAATCACCCTGGACAGTGTTATAAAATGAGATGGGATTGTTTAGATTACATCTAAATTTAGTGACCTAAAAGGTGGGTGTCCAGTCCAATCTAAGAGTTTAGTCTCTGTCAGTAATCAAAAAGAGGAGAAGCAGGCACCTCCCCAAGGTGATTTTTCCCATTTGCAGGTAGGTGTTTCAGAGAAGGCAGGCAAATAAACTCCTCAGAGGTAACTCTGTCGTCACTGGAGAAAGATATCTCATGCAACTACTTCAGACTACTCAGCTAAATTTTAGTTTGCTGAAGTTAAGCAAGTTAATTCCTTTCCAAGTCTGTGGATCCTGTATCTCTAGAGAAACGGGGAGCTAAACGCAGGTCTATGCAGCCCTAATCTGTATCCTGTCGCTATGACTATTTTTAACATTAGTTTTGCATTAGAAGCTAATAAATGTTGCCAGTACCTTTTTAACTCTTAACTGTATACTACATGTGTTGGGTATTTGTTGTTTTTTTTTTTTCCTCCCCTTGGAAGACTGTTAAACATATGCTTAACCATCTGGCAAGAAACAATCAAAACCAAACAAACAAGGTGTTTGAAAGTTCAAACAGACAATCCATCATACTCCTTTACAGATTTTATATACAGGCCTGAATAATAGCATAGTAATGTAGAATGAAATAACAATGTAAAAATTAATTAACATGCTACACTAGGTAGTTTAATGCTCCCATTCAAAATAAAGATACTATAAGAGAGAGACAGTTTCTCTCCTCTTCCTGTCCTGCTCTGATTATATTCTACCTGGATTGTATTTTTTCAGGCTATTAGTTTTACTAGTCATATATTACCTGTATCTCTCCTGTCCTTCCTTTCTCCTCTGCCTCCTGATTTTCCACCACACTGTAGCAACTATTTTAATTTTCAAGGCTCTGGGCTACCTATCATCTCCTTATCTTTCATCACTGCTGTTGCACCAGCTTCCCTGGTACTCTGTCCTCGACTTGCCAATATTCCTTGCTCACTTGTGAAACTCTCAAACACCTTGAAGTTCTTCCTC